>NW_010433143.1:0-3861 GCF_000710305.1 Buceros rhinoceros silvestris
GGGCGGTGCAGGAGCCGCGCTCCGTCCCATCCAGCCCCGGTCAGTCACGTCCTTTCAACCCGCTCCCGTTCCCCTCTCGTCTCCGCTCCGGCCGATCCCATCCCGGTCCGTCCCTCCCATCCCTGCTCCGCCCGAACCGAGCCCGATGTTCAGTCCAGCGCCTTTCCCCACCCAGCTCTGCCTCAGCCAATCCGAGCCCCCTTCTCCACTCTGGTTCGGCCCCCTCGTCTCTGTTTCGGCCAATCACGGTCTGACCCGTCGATCCGCCCCGTTACCTGCCAGACCGGGAACAGGTAGCGGGGGCTGAGCGGGGCCGGTCCGGGAGGTCTGGGCAGCGTCCGGGAGGAGGGGACAGGGGTGGCGGTTGCAGGGAGGGCTTTCCAGGTCAGTGTAGGGGCAAGGGCTGTCTCAGAAGAGTCCCCTTGGGGGGGGCAAAGGGACTGACCACAGCTGTGCTTCTCAAGGATGGATTCAGGCCCCTGGGAGTCTGAAAGCTAAGTGGAGAGACCGGGGCTGGGGAGGGTCTGGGAGGAGGGGACAGGGGTGGGAGTTGCAGGGTGGGTTTTTCAGGTCAGTGTAGGGGGGGAGGCTGTCCCAGAAGAGTCCCCTTGGGGTGGGCAAAGGGACTGAGTTGCTTCTCAGCACCAGAGCAGCGTGGGCCAGGCAGCTGCAGCCTGAGTGCGTGGTGTGTGTGGTTTGTGCAGTCTGTCTTGTGTGTCTTAGAGCTTCCTCAGGTCTTGATGTCTTCCTTGCTCTTCGTGCTTGAGGGGCACAGCCGGTGCTCGGGTGCCATCCCTTGGGTCTCCAAGGCCCACCCGTCGGGTGCTGCTTCTCTTGTGTAACAAGCTTGAGGCGTGGTTAGGTCTCCGGTCTCGGAAGTTCCTGGTTGGCTCTTTGCGTTGTTCCAGGCTGCCTCAGCAGCTCTGTTCTCTCTCAGTCGCTTTTCCTGGTCTGGGACCCCTTCCCTGCATCCATCTGTCCTTAGGTCTTGCCTGTAGGCTTCTTGTGCCTCTGCCCTCTCAGTTCTGGCAGGAACTTCTTGTGATGGGTTTTTGTGTTTGACTCTTCTCTGGGGCTGCTCTAGAGCCTCCTGGCCTCTGTTGTGGCCTTGTGGGTTGTGTTTCCTGACAGTGTCTCTGGTCCGGCAGTCCTTCTTCTTTGCCAGAGGTTTTTTTCCTCATGGTTGTGTTGTGTTGTGTGCAGCATTGGTCTCCGTGTTCGGTTCATTTGCTGATGCTGTCTTGATCTGTTGATCTGCCTCATGAGGGAAGTCCTCAAACTTCTGATTTAAGTATTTCTTCTTTCCCTTTGTAAAATTACCTTTAGGAAGCCACAGAAGCAACGCGGCAACTCTGAAAATCTTGTGATGAAGAAATAATAGACCATAAAAAGTTCTTTTTTATTTCAAAACATTTCCTTCCTTCATTCTCTGAGGAGCAAGGTTCAAGAAAGGCCTCTAGTGAAAAGAAAGTGATTTATGGTTGGAAGCCTTGAAAAAGTCCAGGGTGCCCTTTGTCCAGGGTGGTTTATTTTTAACGAATTTACTTGGCGTAACGGAGGAAAGGCCGGTGTGTTCTGGCATCCACCTGCTCCATGGCAGGTCATGTTCTCTGTGCCCTGTGGTGGTGGTGGGGAAGTGGTTTAAGCAACTGGAAACCACTTTCAGCAAGTGGTTTTGAGCGAAGAGGCGGTTGGACAACGATGACTCACGTGCAGTTACGCGCCTCACCTCCGAGGCAACGTGTGCTGCGCCATTCCAAAGGCTAATTCATCCTATCGGAGCTCTGGGGGGAAGCAGCCGGGTCTTTTGGAGTCACACTGATTGCTTGAGCTGGTTTTCTGTTTTTGAAGGCTTTTCCATGTGCTTTTCCTTTGGCACTTCCTCAAGCCTTGGGCAAGAGGCTGGAGTCACAGAGCAGTGGCCGTGGCTGGAGCAGTCCCATTGTGGTGACGATGAAGGAAACAGAAGAGCAGCTTCTGCTGGTGAGGAGGGAAAACAAAGTGCTGAAGATCAAGGTGCGTTTGGGTTCATTTTCAAGGTTTTGGATTAACATCTGTGCTTGCAGCACTTAGATTTGGGTCCTGGTTTTTCAGGGAGTTGTGGAGAGCCAGAAGGTCTCCCCGGAGCCTCCTTTGCTCCAGGCTCAACCTCCCCAGGTCCCTCAGCCGCTCCAGCTCCCTTGCCCTTCTCTGGAAATGCTCCAGCCCCTCAAGGTCCTTCTGGCAGGGAGGGGCCAAAACTGCCCCCAGTCCCTTTGCCCTTCTCGGGAAATGCTCCAGCCCCTCAAGGTCCTTCTGGCAGGGAGGGGCCAAAACTGAACCCAGGATTGGAGGTGTGGCCTCCCCAGTGCCCCCAGTCCAGGGGGACAATCCCTGCCCTGCTCCTGCTGGCCACACCAGTGCTGGTACAAGCCAGGATGCCATTGGCCTTCTTGGCCACCTGGTCCCACTGCTGGATCCTCTCCAGCCGCTGTCAGCAACCTCCCAGGCAGTTTCCAGTTGCTCTCCCCCCAGCCTGGAGCGCTGCAGGGGGTTGTCACGTCCATCTACATGTACCGTACAATCACTCTTCCTAGCTGGAAGCCACGAGAGAAGCAGGAGTCCAGGCTCTCCGGTCTGCCTCCCAGAAACTGTATGAGAATTACCAGACTCAGTCAGAACTCCTCAAAAAAAGCCATGAGAATGAGAAGCAGCAAATCCAGGTACAAATCTCCCTTGCGTGTGGGCATGACCGTCCTTGTCCACATCCAGGTGAAAATATCGCTGCGGTTGTGATTACGCAACAACCTAGGATTTGCTAATGGTGAGGGCTAGGTTAAAGACTCACTTTTCAGCTGTGCTTAATCACTGACCAAAGTAAAATTAATGGCCTCGAGCCCCATCTCTGTCTGTCTGCCATATTCACCTGTTTGGTCTCAGGCCTTCAACCTCCAGCAAGAGGAGAAGCTCCAGCAAAGCTCAGACAACGCCCGCCGCCTTGCTGAAGGCGTCCAGGAGAAATGCACCCGCATCGCCAAGATGGAGAAGCGCTTGCAGAGGATGGAGGAGGTACGTCCTCCTCTCACTGCAAACAAGAACGTGCCTTCCCAGCACTGCAAAACATTTGTTTTTGAGAGTTTGGACTTTCCTCATGGTAAATCGGTACAGCTGTCCTGCTCAGGTTCAATTCGGGGAGGTCAGGCTGGTCAGACCCCAGCTGATGCTGAAGGAGGCTGCTGCAGGGGGTTACCGGTGAATTCTGCCTGTGGAGCTCCTGAAGGTGCAGCCAAACCTCTCTTGCTAACCTTTCTCATGTAGTTTTTATATGACTTGAATTGTTTCCTTAGGAAAAGAAAACCCTGATCAAGAACAAAATGTCAGTTGAAAAGATGCTCCAGCAGATGATGTCAAGGAACGAAGACGGCCAACGGTGATTAAATGCGTGTGATAAAGCATTTTTTTTCTTCTGTCTGGGGGATCACTTCATGTAGGGTACCGGACAATGACGTGCTTCTGGTAGTAGAATTATTCATGACGGAAGCAACTGGTTCAAATACTGATTTGCTGCAAGAAGCCAAGTCAGATGTTGATGTCCTACAGCTCTTAGATGTGGATTCTACTCCAATTCCTAGCACTTTTCCTCCCCCCTTGCAAGCATGAACTGCTCCGATGTTGCTTTGGTGACCTTGTGGTAGGTGGTAGGTAAGGCAAAGCCATCGTTATTTATGAATTTACTGACCAGCAGCTCGTACGAGCGGTCCTACCAGGCCAAACCTGTCTCAAACTATGGCTTTCTTTGTTCTGCTCAATAACGAAGCCCTTACGGGTGTAGTTCTGTATGACCTACAGGACTGTCCTTGTAGGAGCAAGCTCTTGAGGTGG
>NW_010433143.1:3963-12605 GCF_000710305.1 Buceros rhinoceros silvestris
TTTGGTTGGGGGGGATTGAACCTGGGATGCTTCTGCTCTCACCTGTAGACGCCTGGATCTCCAGAGGCAGATCTCCACCCTGCAGGAGCAGATCTCCCACCTGCAGCACGTGATCCAAGCGCAGCACCATGGCCTGCGCGCCGTCATACAGGAGGTCAGGCTGGGGCGGCTGTCTCACTGGGCGGGTCTTCAGTGGTCGGGAAAAGAAATGGGAGACGCTGTGACGTGGGCTCTGGAATACGTGCTGGGGATGAGCCGCCTGCCGGGCACGCTGTGCAGGGCTTTGTGCACCCCTCGCTCACACCCCCTTACGCTTCTCGACGTAAAAGTGAGGTTGTTGTGATGTAGTTAGTCCTACTGGAGCATTCCTGAGGGGAGGATCTGGCTCACCATGTCCTGCAATGCTCCCAAGGGGGCCTTTCTGACCCAGGGGTGCTCTGCCAGAAGCACCCACCCCGCAAGTGGTTTCACATGAAGTTGTTGGCGAAGCCAACAGGCCGATGTCCTAGAAAGGCTGCAACAAAATTCAAAGCAATCAACCGCTGCCAACACGAGCTGTTGTACTTACTGACTGCTTTTGTCCCCGCTTTGTCTCGCAGAAGCTGGGCTCACCTTTTCACATCCACTCAGGAAAGGCCCCACACTAATTAGCTTTTGTCATTGTGTTTCCGTATGTGCCAACAAGAGGTAGACTTGTTACCCTAAGGAAAATGCGACGCTGGGTTGAGAAATTGTTCTATAAATCCTGTAGTTTGAGTTCTCCCATGGTGGCAGCTTAGGGACGAACGGCCTGCGATGCCCCTAGTACAGTGAGACATCTAACTGGTCTTGTTCGGCTCGGATGTATTTTTGATATATGGAGGTTTCAAATCTTTTATGAACTTTTATTTCCAAACTCTCAGGCCGAGGAACTGAAGAAGGAACTCAGAAGCCAAGATACGAAAATAGAGAACCTGACCGAGAAGCTGGCTGCGCTGGAGGCACAGGTAAGGGGGGAAGTGAAAAGGCTTATTGTAGGGAGAGAGCAGGAGTGGTTCTCTACAATCAGCTGCTTTTCACGCTGCTGGGCTTGTGTCAGTAGAATCACAGAAGCGTTTGGGTTGGAAAAAAATCTTCAGCTCCTTGAGTCCCCCCGTTCCCCCAGCCTGCCCCCTGTCCCTCAGCAGCACCTCCACACGGCTGGGAAACCCCTCCAGGGGTGGGGACTCCACCACTGCCCTGGGCAGCCTGCGACAGGCCTGCACAACCCCAACGGGACAGAAACGGCTCCTCAGGGACAACCTCAACCTCCCCTGGGGCAACTGGAGGCCATTATGTACATTTCCTTGCCCTGCACCTTTCACTACAGCCACAGCTTTACTTCAATCAGTGTCTGTGAAGAATAAGTCCTGATGCATTAATGCTTAATCAATAGAAGAGAAAAAACTGGATAAACTCTCAGTGATTGGGCCAATGCTCAGCGCAGTAGAAAAAATCCGAACCCAAAAGATCCCCCCAGACACCCGTTGGAGGAGCAGCAGGTCCTAGCTGGTACCCCGGCAGGTCTCTTGACTGCTACATTATGCTGAGAGGGGTTTGTTTTCTTTTCTTCTTCACAGAATAAAGAACTGAAGGACAAAGTGGAGTTCTGGTCTGGCCAGCCCAAGGCTACAGTTTCAAGAGCTGTCTGGACAGAGTAAGGACCTCGGGTGGTGCCATGGGGCATGGGAACGGCTGAGCCCCCCTTTTCACAGGCCATCACCCAGAGCTTTGAGTGACCAAGGTGCTGGGAGCAACCAAACTTCACCCTACAGTGATTAACTCCTCTGTAAAGCAGTTGTAACCGCTATCCCTTAGCAGAGCAGGTGTTTGAAGGCACCTCCTCCACCCCCGGGGCCGTAGTTCCAAACCTCTGACATTGTGTAGGCGGTTGTGGTGGGTTGAAGCCTGCCTTGGGCAGGTGAGGGCAGCTGACTGATCTCCACCTCCACGTGCTTCACCCTGCAGTGCTCCACGAGACCTCGGAGCATCCCCGTACCTGTTGCTCACCAGGCGAAAGCTGCAGGAGAGCTAAAGGGACAATGGGATGGTGTTCTCCTGCTTTGCCAGAAGGACGACTTCTGCGTCTTGTGCCCTGTAACTCCGACGGCCTCTTTGTCTCTTGCAAAGCACCTTCTACACGTGCTGCCTTGCTACCAGAGGTGCTGCAGCAGGCACAGACCGCAGCAGAGACTCAGTTTAACCACAACCTTCTTTTCGGTAAGATTATAAAATAAATACACCTGGGACGTTGTTACGGCTGGCGGTGTTGGGAGGGCGGGGGGACGCGCCCTGGCTTATAAACCCCCCGGGGCCTTTGTTCCGGCTGCCGCTGTTGGATGGACGGAGCGCCGAGCCCTGCCTTTCTGGTGGGCTCAGCTCGTCTCCAGCGTTCGACCCTGTGGGCACCAGGGTTTTAGGCATAGCAGCACCATCACATCCCAGCGGATCCCTTCCAGGGCTAAACTGGCTCTTGCTTCCCTGGAAACTCTCCATGGGCAATGGTCCATTTTCTGCCATCAGTGGAGCGTGAAGTTGCTCCTTGAGCCTCCCCTCCAGCTCAAACCCCTTCTGGAGGGGAAAGCAGCAGGGAGGGCTGGTTTTCTCCTCTCGAGTGGGGGCAGTGCCACAGTGGGGATTCAGCAATCCCCCCTTGGAGAGATGCAGAGTAAACAGTGTCCCCAGGGCAGTGACAGAGGGAACCTTCTGCCGGGAGGGGAGACCTGCTGTGGCCCTGGACTGTCTTCTAACAGCAGCATTTGGGGAAAAATAATAAATAAAGGTGTTGATCCTGAAACAAGGTGTGGAGGTACCATGTTTCAGTTTGTTCCTTTTCTTACCAGACTTCAGATACGTCATTCAGACATGGCGTCTCTCCGTTCAGGTGTAGATAAAAGCTTGGCACTGGCACAGGACCCAGCCTACCAGCTCGTACTTCCTTAGTCACCGTTTAGGAGGGCAAGCTCTGTAAGTTGTACCACTTCCCTGCTTAGCGAGGGCAGGGAGCTGCTGTTCAGCCCTTTGCCAGCCCCCCGAGCTCCAGGTGAAGTCGGGGGGGCCAGCGCTGAGCTGCCACAGGGCGGGCTGGGTGCTGACCCACGGCGAGGTCAGCCCTGCCTCTCCTTCCCTGGCCTTCTCCCTAAGCTGAGAGAACATCAACGGCGTGTCAAGGCTGTACCTGCTCGGGTGAAGCCTCTGCTCCCCCCGCACCAAAACAGCTGAGCCGCCGGATTTAAAAAACGTACTTTTATTCTGAAAATAACAGTGCAGAAACGGAGTCACAGGCTACATTCCTCAGCTGTGGCACACACACCCGGGCAGCAGGGAGGCAGCCAGCAGCAAGCTTTGAAGCTGCAGGTACTTTGGAGCGACAGAGTGGCAGTAACAGGGTGGAGCAAGCGCTGCGGTCCAGGTGAAGGGGCATCGCTAATAAAAAAATACGATTGGTGCCGGAGAGAAGTTCCAGTCACACTCGGAGTTGTTGGAGACAAATGTAAACCATGCTTAGAGGAGCAGAACAGAAGGACGCACCGACAAAGTGAGTGAGACGGGGTGTTTAGTGTTTGTCCGGGAGGTGAGAGACCCCTTAAAACCAAAGAACTATTTCTGGAGTCTATTTCTCACTGCCAGGAGTCCCATACGAGACAAGGGGCTGCTGGGATGCCACGGTTTGTGCTAGCGCCCGATGAGGAGGGACGAGGGCGGGGGCTCATTTCGGTAACGAGGTACCTGCGGGGAACCGCCACAAAGGACCTTTGAGCTGCTGCTTTTAGCTAGAAATAACAACAAGAAGGAATCTTAGAGACTGCCCTGCCCGCCATCAGAGAGACTAATCCCCAGCCGACAGCGTCCTCGAGGGAGAACAGCCCCAGGGAACAGAACTTCTCCTGGATGGGGGTGTGGGGTTTAAAGTGGAATTATTCAGACGAGAAAGGAGCTGTGAAAACAGAGCCGGTGCCAAAACCACCCCTTAGGCAGCTCTTCATAAAGTTTCTGACACCATCCAGCCCTCCAGCAGCAAAGTGCCTGTTCTCACCTTATGTTTCCTCTTTTTTTTTTTTAAAAAGGATGTTTTGGGCACCCAAAAACTCTCTTTAAAGAGCAGAAAACACCTTTTCTCTTTGCTAAGGCGTAGAAAAGACAAGAGTTAAACTGAAACCCCTGCTACTGGTTTTCTCCAGGGCCACCACCTCTCCCCGTGGACTCCTCCTGGATCTGAATTCACCGAGCGCGGCAGGTTCTGAACGGAGCAGCAACGCTAGGCTTTGGCAACGGAAGTATTTAGCACCAGGTAAGGGACACCGTTCCTTCAGCATGAGACAGGCGGGGTGGGGCGGAAAGAGCCACGGCCAGGGGGTCACAGCCACTGGTCAGCACTGCAGCATGACGGCGGGTTTTACTGCCACAATTTTACATTCACACTGAAAACTGGGAGGACAAAAACACCTGGAGGTGAGGGAGAACAGACCACACGAGCCCTAAGGATGAGACCAGAGGTGGAACTCCCGCACACAGTGCAACGGCATTAACCAGGACACACCGAGAGGAGCAGGGGAACTTGTAGCTCTGCTCAAAAGGCAAATGTTTACCTTCCAATTCGAACACGTGTCATTGAATCTGGCAACAGTGCAACGTGGGTTCAAGTTCTAACGGGATGAGATGAGGCTACAGCCTACCAGAGATGGGAAGTGAAAGCAAAACCACTTCCCAGCTGGTGTCCTGGAAGAAGTTCTAGGACTGGACAACAGTGAAACACTCTGAGCAACGGGAGCATGGGAAGGCTGAAGACAGTGGGACACGCTGCTCCAGTGAGGGACCCGCTGAGGAGGTCACGAAGCAGCCAGAACCTGGCTGCACTTGCCCTTATTTCCTGGATATCACATAGAACTCGAACATCAACAGCACTATCACCTCTGGTTCCTCCAGCAGCAGCATGGAGTGGCCCCGAGCTGCCCTGGGTACCACCCCGCTATTTTTCTATCCATCCAGGGATGTGACCCACCTCTGTGGGAACCAGCTCCTGGAGTCACTGCTGGCTTTGCAGCAGCTTCAGAGCGGCTGCGGGCAACGCCTGGGCCAGCTGTCGGGGCTTCACCCTTCCTGGCAAGCGGACAAAAACCTGTCGCCACAAAGCCAGCGAGACAGGGAGCTCCGCACGTCCTTGTGGTCAGGAGCTCAGGACATGTTACTGTTCATTTTTAAATTCTATCTGTGTTTTACGCCTCGTATTGAAAAGCAACAACTTCACTGCAAAGGAAGCCCTGAACTTCCACTCTCGTGTCTCAGCTCACCGCAGAAGCTGCCGGAACATCCACCTACTGCTGACTACCACACCACCTCTCGAGGTGTCGGGGAGCTGTCTGCAGCCTACAAACGGACCCGTGTGACACCTGGTTGTACCATACACACGATATACACAGCCCTCAGGTCTGTCTCGCCTAGAATCCTCCCAGCCGGAAGTTCCACCCGTGGCAGGGCAATCGCAGCTCTGCGGTTACTCACCCAACGGCTCTGCTGCTACGGCTGGGCCATCTGCCCTGTCAACGCGCCAAATCATCAAGCAAAAAACTGGTTTAGGCGCTGGGCAGAGAAACCTGTTGTTTTCTCAGCAGCAAATCTGGGGAATTCTCTGTTTCTGGGCAGCGCTGGTGCATTTTATGAGCTCGCTGTTCGCGAAGCGTGCAGTTCTGAATCAATCAAAGCTGAAAACATTTAGACACGCGCAAGTCTGCGATCCTGCCAACCCAACCAGTTGACTTGTAAAAAGATCCATTTCCCCCCCAACCTGCACCCTCCCGAGTGATTTCCAAGTAGCTTAAAGCTCAGTAAACACAACCAGCCCTCTCACTACCACCTGTATAAAACCAGAACAGGTATTCTACAAAAAAAGGACAGGGTAGACTAATAAATATGCTGTCACTTGGCTTAGAAAATGATCTATACTTATAAATATAGTTATTTTTCATTAGGTTTTTCTTCCTCTATTTGTCTTTGCTTGTGATAAGCAACTTGCTCTTCCACCAGAAACCCCTTTTGCCCGTAGAAGACCCCTTTTGCCGTGCCCCCTCCCACTGCAGCACACCCCCAGAGCAGCTCCTCCCCTTGGTGGAGGGAAGGATGTTCCTGTACGTGATCGTCTTCCTTATAAATCATCCCTGGTTGGGGATGCTTGATCCCTGCTTGGCTTATCAGCCACACAAGCAACACTGTGCAATTCCCTGATCATTAGTTTTTCCCCCAAACCCAAGCCCCACGCAGACCCCACCCACCCCGTGGGCATCGTCCCGGTGATACGGTCACCACACACAGCAGTGCTTCCCCCTGTGCAAGTCTTTTCTTAAAAGGCCACGTACAATCCTTTGTATCGCTGCCTTTGAAAACACGCACTCCCTGATGCGGATTAAGAAGTACAACGAAACAGGATTCTGTGGAAAAACGGCACAGACCCAGAAAACCACCTGCTGCCGTTTCGATCCACCATCCAGTGTACGCAGACAGTACTGTTAAAAAAACAAAGCTACTTTCCTCTATTCCATACCCTGCTCGCGCGAAAAATGAAGACTGAGGGCCAGGGGAAGGAGAGGCGGGAGAGTTCTCGGTGAAGATGGCACCGTATCAGGAAGAACCAATTCAGCGCGAGAGCCGGACCAAGACACAGCTTTTTGTTTTACGCCAGGTCTTTGGGGAGACACGCGCAACCCCAATGGAAACAAGGGAACTGGCTTCTGTGTGCAGCTCCGGGGAGCCTGTCGGAATGGGGTCGGCTGAGGATAGTCGTGGTGGCTCTCCCAGTTTGCAGGGGACGTTTAGCAGGCACACTTCTTCTCCTCCGGTTTTGCCGCCTCGAGCTTTCCCGAGCTGCCGCCGTTGGCCGTGTCAGAGCCCTGTGTCTTGTCCACGCACTGCTCCATGCGCTTCATGATCAAGTCCAGCAGCGTGTCTACAGCCTTCTCCACGTTCTGCCCGGTGGCAGCGCTGGTTTCGAAGTACGGTATGCTGTGGTGAAGAGGAAAGGTTTTGCTGGAGTTTTTTGAAGCCAAACCTTGGCTGAAAAAGTCTTTCAGGTAACCAGAAAGTCTATTTTAAAGAGCAACTGAGGTCTGTGAGACAGGAAGTCTGAGGGACCACAGACCACACCAGAAATCTTTAGTTTGAGTCCTCCCTCCCTCCCTTCCTTCCTACTCAGCAGCACAACCGAACTGAGCTGTTCTCATTCTGAAATCGTCTTTGATGCCAGAACATCGCCTTCCAACTCCTCTTCCTCAGGACAGAAGCTTAGCAATTGCTCCAGCGCTTCTATCATGTGAAACGGGGCCTGAGCTGCCTTCCCGTGAACACCCCTCAGTGTACACCACGGGCAACTCAGGAAAATAACCCCACATCCTCTTTGCCCCCAGCACTATTTGTTAACTATAGTGACTCCCGGCCAGTTTTTATCCTGTTACAGGACACTCTGCAGCGGTTAGTGCAGAGACACGGAGAAGGTTCACCAGAAACCTCGGTCAGCAGCTACACGCAGGACAGTCAGAGATTCCCTTTAGCTCCTGGCACCATTCGCTTACCCGTACTTGTCCGCCAGATCTTTCGCTTGCCTTTCGTTTACCTCCCTTTGGTCTGATAAATCCGCTTTATTCCCGATTAAGACGATGTCGGGATTCTCACAGTACGCGTTGGCTTGCAGCTGGCCTGGAAGCAAAACCACACAGGAGTTAAGAGGAAGCTGGAAGCACCTTAGAGACCAAGGTGATTGACTAAACAATTCAAAATACCTTTCTAGCTCCTCATCCCCAGATACCACAGACTAACCAGCTGGAACGTTTATTCCACCAGACTCCTAAGACATCATGGAAGTACAAACAACAGCCCACGCCACCTGCCAAAGCAGCTCTTCAGGAGTTCAGGACAAGAACCTCAAGCATGTTGGACATACTCAACGGGTTAAGCACAGTTCATGTGCTGGAAAACCGGCCTCTGCCCTTCCTGCACTGTAAAAGCCCCCAATCAAACCCAAACTTGTAAGAATTTAACCTGTGTCTCACTTTTAGTCTAAAGGAAACCCAGCAACAGCAAATGTTCTGCGCTTCCAAACCAACTCCTGGAAGCTCAGCCTTTGTTCTAATTTAAGCTTGAAGGAATCAGCTCTGCTTTACACGGAGAAGTGCTCTGTAAAGACAACGAAGCCTGAAATGCGCCAGAGAATGGCAAGTCAACCGGTCACCGCCAGCTCTGCGGTTGCACTTACTCATCCAGTTCCTGACATTTAAGAAGCTCTGTTGACTGGTGAGATCGAACATGAGTAAAAAGCCCATGGCATCCCTGAAAAACGCTGTGGTGAGGCTCCGAAACCTGAAGGTGGGAGGAAAAAGACAACATCGCTCTGTTCATACAAGGTGGTCTCTAAGGTCAGCGATTCTCTGGCAAAAATGAACTGAGTAAAGGAAAGAGAGAAAGAAAAGCTTTTATTTCATCACCCTTGGTAAGTTTGCGGATGGCACCCAGCTGGGTGGGAGTGTTGATCAGCTGGAGGGTTGCAAGGCTCCACAGAGGCACCGGCCGGGTCGAGAGGCCAAGGCCAGTGGGCTGAGGTTCAGCCAGGCCAAGTGCCGAGTCCTGCACTTGGGTCA
>NW_010433144.1:0-8522 GCF_000710305.1 Buceros rhinoceros silvestris
AAAATGCCCCCCTTCTCAAACCGCGACAATGCACAGAAAGGAGGAAGGGAAGGGGATAGGAATAAATTTGAGTGAGTTAGACTTTCAAGAACCAAAGCAATTTCTGTCCAGGCACGAAGAGGCAGGAATGAAGATTGATAATGCAGCAATCGAAGCAGGAGCACAGTGCAGAAAGATAGTTATGGATGGTTAAATGTTTCTAACTAGTTACAGATGTCTGTTGCAAGGAGAGCCTATTTTAGGGTCTTAAGCACGTGCTTGATTTTAATGAGATTTATGCTCAGGCTAAATGTTAGGCATGGTGCAAGGACTTTGCTGAACCAGGATCAAAGAGAGAAAACTGTCATTTGATTTATGTACAGTGATTTTGACATATTCTTTTGAACTTACGAGAACAAATTCTAAATTTTTGTCAGAGATAACTGTCAGTTTAATAGGAATATCAAAACCAGATTGATTACAGACTTCCTGGTCTGAATTTCTACATGTTGACATGAGATCAGAATAATGATTTATTTATTTATTAATCTTTAGAAATAAAGAAGCAACAAAAGCAAACACTGCCACAAAATAGATGAGAAGTGTGAAGAAACGGGGTTGAAATGATGATGGTAAAGGAGTGACAGAAGCAATGTAAGAAGTGACTTTAATACAGAGCATTGTTAAAAATTTACATATTATAAACCCTTCAGGCACAAAGTTAGCTAAAAGTGAGGTGCAGGGAAGAATCAGAGAAGAAATACAGAGTAAGTGAACTGGTGGTGAGCAATGGAGTTGTGCATTGCATTTCCGTGGCAAGATTTTGGTAACGGGGGTGCTATAGGGGTGGCTTATGTGAGAAGCTGCTAAGTCCAATACAGCCAGTGCCAACCGGCTCCAAGGTGAACCCACCACTGGCCAAGGCTGAGCCAATCAGTGATGGTGGCAGGGCCTCTGTAATAACATATTTAAGAAGGGATAAAAAAAGCTGTAGCAGAGCAGTCAGAGAGAGGACTGAAAATATGTGAGAGAGACAACTCAAGGTCAGTGAAGAAGGAGGGGGAAAAGGTGCTCCAGGCTCTGGAGCAGAGATTCGTCTGCATCCGATGGTGAAGACCATGGTGGAGCAGGCTGTCCTCCTGCAGCACATGGAGGTTAATGGTGGAGCAGATACCTACCTGCATCCCATGGAGGACCCCGCTCTGGAGCAGGTGGATGCCCAAAGGAGTCTGTGACCCCATGGGAAGCCCATGCTGGAGCAGGCTTGCTGGCAGGACTTGTGACCCTGTGAGGGTGCCATGCTGGAGCAGTCTGTTCCTGAGGCACTTCACCTCATGGGAGGGAGCCCGCACTGGAGCAGTTCATGAGGAGCAGTAGCCTGCGAGAAGGGCTCTTGTTGGAGAAGTTCGTGAAGGACTGTCTCCTGGAGGAGGGACCCCCAGCTAGAGCAGCATAAGAGTGTAAGAAGTCCTCCCCCTGAGGAGGAAAAGGAGACAGAGACAACTTGTGATGAACTGACCACAACCCCTATTCCTCATCCTCCTGCAGCACTCAGGAGGAGGCACCGAAATCAGGAGTAACATTGAGCCGGGGAAGAAGGAAGGGGTTGGGAGAACATGCTCTAAGATTTAGATTTTATTTATCATTATCCTTTTCTGATTTGATTGGAAATTAATTAAACTAATTTCCCCAAATTGAGTCTGTTTTGCCCGTGATAGGAATTGGTGAGCCGTCTCCCTGCCCTTATCTCTACCCACAAGCCTTTTGTTAGATTTTCTGCCCCCTATCCAGTCGAGGAGAGGGAGTGTTAGAGTGGCTTCAGTGGACACCTGGTGTCCAGGCAGGGTCAGCCCCTCACAGATTGACCAATCCACAGTGTTAGCAATAGTTTTGGTACCTCCAGAGAGACGTTTGTCCTATGTTTTCATGCTGCCATAAAACCATGTGATGTTGCTCACTAAACAGTGTGCCAGCCAAGTGCTCTGCCTTGTTCTTCTTGGGTCTTCACTCCTCACACTCCCTTTCTGTCTCTTCCTTCCACCTTCCTCCCTCTCTTTCCTCTAGTATTTTCCTCGCATGCGTGCAGAAGTGTTAATAACTCATACCCATGTTTTTCCACCCGTTACCACATTCCACTATAGATAACTCAGCATGAAAATGAAAACTAGAAGGCAAATAGGAGTGTAAAGACCAAGACACTTCAAACTGTACTCTGTCCTACCTAGCATTCTGTTGAAATGAGGCAACAGTATCTAGCCAATATGAAACATCTTTGCCTAACCTTTAGTTGTTCCCCTTCTTTCTTTAGGTTGTAGGGTTCTTCTGGCAGTAGGGAGTGTATTTTAGGATGTTTATAGAGCATCTAGGGCTGCAGGGCTTTAATTTCACTATGGTGACTTCAAGTACTGCCAGAACATGGATAATATTTACAATATTGATAAACAAAAATATATTTCAACTTCTATTTTATCTGTCTAGGTAACAGAATAAAGAAAAGAAGCAAAGATGTGTGTTATTTTGTTTGTCTAAATAAAAATAATACATAAAAGGAAACTTCCTACCTTATAAAATGCCACATACACAAACAAACACAGTATTTAAAGTCTCTACATTGTTACCAGGCAAAAGAGTGAGGCCAGCAGCTGTCATACATTTTGAAATCTCAAGCAATTAAGAGCAAATAAAAGAATAGTTAGGAATAATCTAAAACTGATACTGTCTAAAGAATAAACAAACAAGTCTGACTTGTTTTTCTGTGCAAAGAAACAGTCACGATGCTCTCAAATTTAGTCAAGTTACAGGTATTTCTGCCAGCTTCAGTGCTTTTGTATTGCTTTTACCAAGAGCAGTTTATTACAAAACAACATTTCAACTGCAAAACAAAGTGAAATATATACGTAAAATATTATGTTTACCAACAACTGCACAGTACAGTGGAGCACTTACAAAAACTAAACATGAAATATAATTACTCCAGCCCTTTGACAAAATACATGTTTGAGTCCTGTAAACATCTGTGTTCTTACCAATGTTAACATTGCTCTCCCGGCAGAGGTGCCCAAGACTTTCAGAAATGTCTTACAGGTCTTACATAAATGTGCTGAGCTAGACCTCACAGTGCTCCAATTATGACTTGCACAAGTGATAACATTTGAAAGTTGATGAACCCAGTTCCAACTTTTCTCATGAAGACTGAAGAGGAGAAAGCTTGCAGTGAACCGCCCAGGTGCCCTATGAAAGACAGATTTTTGCGACCTGCCTGTGGCCAGAGCTATCAAGGTCAGTGAAGGCTCATCTCTCTGGCAGACCTGCTAGGACAACTGCACAAAGGGCTTGGCTGGGAAGAGTTTGATTACAAGGCAAAATAGATGGTCCCACTCTGAGTCACTCTGCAGGGCTTCCTACTCTTTTAATTTATTTCTGTAGACTATATTTGGAGTGTAGGCACAATAGGCAGGTAATTTAGGTAATCGTAGTCATCTTGATAGGACCAGGCAAGGGCATTTCAAGTATTGATTGCAGCATCTATGTGAGACAATTAAAGCCAGTAGGCAGAATTCATCCATAAATCTTGGGTGAACTGGAACCATTCTTCTGTCCTTGCTTGAGGATATACACAGCTTCTTAATGTACCAAAAGTATCTTACCATGGCATTTTGCTGTCAATAGATAATTAGCTGCTAGTGTTGTCCATGTAAGAGCTTTCCTTTAAAGAAAATATTCCACTACTGAAATCAAGATAACAACCCCCCCTCCAAGAATACCCACCCATTTGTGGGTCAGTGGTAAGGTCATTGTATTGTAATGAAATATGCATTTCATTACCCTTGATGAGATACATGCATTAATTTCTGAGGTAGCAATGGACACTTTGTGATGGCATCTATTCATTTCTTTGCTTTTAAGCATCTGTGCTTTGTTAGCAGAGACATAGTTAACTAAATTGTTTTTTGAAATTGTGTTTTAAATATGTCACAGATGCATTCTTTAATACATTTGCACTCAGCACTGAAAGGCTGGGAAGACAAAAGTGCTGTCTAGATTGTTGTCTGAGGCACAGCACCTTCATGGTGCAAACTTAGAGAAAGAGCCAGAAGGTTCAATGAGATCACATGGGAAAAAAAGAAAACATACATCTTTTCTTTAGAGAGTTCAAGTTAATAGTATAGCCTATACTAGTCGTATGGGCTCACTTTGTTGGTAGAGCAGACTAGGCACTACAGGGAGTAATGCATCCTACTATCTCAGCAATGAGCTGGGCAGCTGGTTTGGACTAGCGTGAGTGAGGGCAAGCTGGGACAAAACGAACACATTTGATACCCCCAGCAGGCACAAGTAGTGTTCCCCACAGCCATTTAACTGACTGCACTCAGTATATAATGTGTGCTGTTCTCTCTTAATAGGCTAAAAGAGTGCTTTTGAGAGTAAGTCTACATTCATTTAGCTCACAATCTTCTTGTGTCTTCATTTCATAAGTCATTCATGTTTTCCTTGTATATACAGTCCCAGGTCAAGATCACAAACACTGCATAAATACACTGGCCTGGATCCAGAAGGATGGATTTTTGAGAGAGGAAAGAGTAGAAGAACGAGTTAAGAAGGCCTTTTTGCTTTCATGACCATTGTGCCGTATGGTACAAGTGCAGGGTAAATTGACAGGACTGTTGGTACTTGTATGCAGTTCTCTGCATGTCTTAGTTTGATTTAGACTGGGATTAATTCTGTTCAGAGATTTTAATTTTCAGCTCAGTCTTTTCTCACTAACTGCACTTCCTGAAGTAAATGGCATATTTTTGTAGACAGTGTCTGCTTCTAGCAGTGATAACACTTGATGTTCACAGTCACTACCAGGGATTGGTGTGCAGAAAGGCTCTTGCTGATACTTGCTCCTGTGCAGACCAAGGTCACTGCTAAACCCTGTGTGCCACAGTGGGGGTGCAGTAAGGGAGAGGCTGCATCTGCGGGGAGAAGTGGACAGGACAGGTGACCCCACACTGACCAACAAGGGGTTCCATTCCGCATAGGTCATATTTGATATAAAGCTGAGGAATCACAAGAGTAAACCCTCTTCTTTGATGGCCAGTGTCCAAGGAGGACTCTGTCCATTCTGCCTTTGATCTCAATCCATGCATTCCTCAATTCAGCTCCTGAACCCAGTTCCCATCTGCTGCTGAGGCCAGTCTGGGCCCTCACCAGTGCCTGCCCTGTAGCATAAGTGGTGACAGTGACGTGATTGCCATTAGTGGGGTTGGCTTCGGTATTGGTATTGTATGTATTTGAATATCTATAGTATTATTATTATTATTTTCATTAAAGGAGTATTAGTTTTCTTTTCCAATCTGTATGTCTCTCTCCCTTAAGGGAGAGGTGTTAATAGAGAGCATCTGTCATTTGTCTAGTGGCCTGCCCAACCTTAACCCATGACACTGCATCAACACTAGAACTGTGCTAACTACTGACTTAGAGTGCTTAGTTTCTCGTAGGATGTTTAACCTTCCACTGAAATCCATATACAGAGTTCACGACTAAATGAGTTTGGGGATGTGGCCATACAAGACAGATGATGAAGAAATACTGTTGGCATCTCCTGATTCCATGAATCATGAGGAATTGATGGACACTGGCAGGAAGAGACTTCTTTTGAGGTCATGCAAGAACTTTTTTGCAGGCAGACAGAGAAATTAAACCTGCGTCTCCACCCTAGGGCTCAGAGCAAAGAGGTGAGCATATCTGATGTACCCTCTGCACTTGAATCTGTTGCCCACAAGTATATGGGTAGTACTGTATAAGGTACAGTAGCATCCTGCTCAACCCTCAGATGGGGCTCCAGAGGACATGGGTCTCTTCCTGTAAGCCCTGTCTTACATTTGCCATTCGTATGTGGAGACTCTGGATATTCTCAGGTGTCTTAAATGGCACTATTGATTTCTGGGCAAGCAAGTGAACCAAGTTCTAAATGTATAAAGAATAATCATAAAACAATTAAGTG
Organism: Buceros rhinoceros silvestris; assembly: GCF_000710305.1. Classification (NCBI taxonomy): domain Eukaryota; kingdom Metazoa; phylum Chordata; class Aves; order Bucerotiformes; family Bucerotidae; genus Buceros; species Buceros rhinoceros. Next base: position 5,969 of record NW_010433144.1, read on the forward strand.
GTTGAAATGAGCCATAGAATTAAATATTTGATTGGATTACTTGAAACAAATTTGAACAGTGTAGTAAGCTGAGCAAACACAGCAGAACTGAACTGTTCCCTACCTGTGTGCCTAATGCAGTTTTTTCCAGAGAAATCTGCAAGAGGGGTTTATATAAAGTAGACAAATAGGCTTGGATAAATAGCACTTTTTAAATGACAAAGGGGACAAATTATGATACCTAATCTTTAAAACCTTTTAGAATCCTTCAGAATCCTCTAAGGTACATTTACTGACAGCTTGAAGACATTTACTTTACCAGTAGTTATTTTTCTAGAAGCTATGATCTGTGTCTCTAAGTTGGATTGTCTTTCCATGCTGCTGCTGCCTTTAGCTCAGTCAGGAAATTTCTCTGAAATCTGTTTGCACGCAGTTACTAAACTTGAAAAAAAGGAATCCAGCTCTGATTGCAGTATGACAGTATAACTTTCTGAACCACCTCTCATGAAAAAAAATTCCTTCTTAACTAGGATTATAGCAAGATAGATCCTTTGTTGTGCAAATGTGTATTTCTGTGCAGATATTATAATCCACATTGGAGGTTTCCTTGAACTCTAAAGCCAATTTATTTTGTATTCACAGAGATATAGCTGCAAAACAAAATAAGCTCTGAGATAGAATTTTTGAGACTGAATAGAGAGAATTAAGTGGATATCAAGAGTCAGCAATGTCAATGTTTCCTAGTAGGACTTTGTTTTGCCTGAGGATCAATCCTTTTCAAAGGTATTGGATTATTTTTTTTTCTCTTGGATGAGTAAAAAAATGAGTGTATGTGAACTTCATTTCCCATTCTATATAAAAAAAATCTCTTCCATCATGGAAAGTTTTAAGAATCTTGTTTGAAAAATCAGGTTTAAAAAATAATCTTGATGCCTTCAGTTTCCAGAATATCAATTTCATGACATGGTTGTTGCCCAGAATATGTAGTAACATTTTTGGTTACGCAGCTGACCACATGTTAAATGATCATGCTGTTCTTTATCTGAGTCGAAGGTATTATTGGCTTATTTGGGAGCTATGACTGAGTTTGGACATGTGGGTAAGAGTTCTCTTCAGTAGGTTATTTCTTTCATAGAATATTTTAAAGATGTTAACATGTATTTTGTCTATGCTTCTCCAGGCTCTTCCCCTGGAGATCTGTAGGACTCCATCTGTTCAAACAGCTGCCAAATACTTTTGTGAGTGTGTGCGCCTATGTGTAAATACAAAAATACACTAGTAAGAAAGCTTGATACTTTTCTGTGTTTGTGACATAATCTGCATCATTATAATGCACAGTTTTATGTAACCCTGTCTCTGAAGCAGAGATATTACCCTTTCTTTCTCAGCTGAGGTAGTATGCTGACTGTCTGCTATTTGTCTTTGCCTCCCTGTAAACAGGCATAGGTTTTTTATTATTATTATTATAAGGCATACTTGATTGTACGGGAGGTATGGATGAGGCCTGTGGTTGATATTATGATTATTATAGAGAGATTGCAGAGACATGCAATTTCTTTGGGTATCTTGACAGCTCAGAGTTTTTCTGTATCCATCAGTTCTGATCTTCAGGTGACTGTGGTGAGCTGGTTTGCAGGGTGACATTTTCCTTTTGGAAGCATGATTGTTACAGTTGTCCATGGCATCACTAACCTCAGATTAACCTGCCGTAACATGGCCTGTACTGGTCTTTCCTGCACAGGAAGGTAGTTCAGAGTCTTTTGATGATGTACAACACACAGTTCTGCTTGTTCAACTGATACAAGTGGATGACTCCTGTGCTCGAATTTCTTTAACAACTTCCTGTTCCTGTAGAGACATCATTCAATGCAGAGAGGACTTTCTGTAGAGCCCTAAATAGACTGACACTAGGCTCCTTTTTAGCACACGTTACTTACAGAGTATATTTAGTTTGTCTTCGGAATTGCAGTGCATGTTACAGGGGTTATGAACACAGAGACCTATGAGAAACTGATTATATTAATTTTGGAGATGCTAGAGCGTAAATTATTATACAAAAATAAATGTCATATGGCAATACGATAGAGCAAATTTTCCAAGTGTGCATCATGTTATTTAGTAATTTTTCCTCTGTTGATGTTATTGAGAGTTTTACAGCAGATGCAATTGGAAGAGTTTTGACATTGCTGAATGTTTTGACAAACCAACTCCAGAAAAATTCTATCTATCTCAATATAGAGATTTTTGGCTTAATTCTGAAATCAATTTCAGCTGACTTCTCCAAAATGAAACACATCTTCCTGAACTAGAAAACAGGTTTCAAACCTCAAACTCAAGTTAGCGAGCTAGTACAATCAGCTTGCCTTGTCAAGGAGAGCATATATGGATGAAATTAGTTAAAGCTAATTATATCCCATTCGGTGTTCTCATTTACTTATAATTTATGGTACTTGTTTTCTTGTTGGCTTTTACTTTCTTTGTAAAATTATGTTGTACACGTTTCCCATGCATAATACTTCTCTGCTTATTTGAAGAGTGAAACATGCTGTGATGGGTTGGCAGAAAATCTCCTTTT
>NW_010433145.1:0-12727 GCF_000710305.1 Buceros rhinoceros silvestris
ACAATGCCAAATGCTTCTGTGCCAGTCCTCAGGACCCCACTTTGGTAGCTGTCTTCTAGTTTACACTGCAGCTGTGCTACCCATTTTACCTGTTCTCTTCTGTTTAAGCTTCCCAGGTATCTTTCTGTAAAAGTTGTGCTCCTCATCTTCCCATCTCCTCTGCTGTGTTTTCTCCAACACCACTATAACAGCTGCCTTGGCCTGAGCCAACTTGCAGTTTCCTTTTTTTCCCTCCCATTGCTTTATGTCTAAAACTTCTTTCTTTGGTCCTTCCTCTTATTCTGACCATCATCCCGTAGCAGCAGCTGTTTTTAGCCCTTCTACAGCCAATGTACATTTTCCAGCCTTTTACTCCCCAGCATGATCCCCATAGCATTTGTTTTCCTCCCCGTGTTCTCTGCTCTTATCTTCACGTGTTCTCAGGAGCTGCCCAACATTCCTCCAGCCCAGGCTACCCTCTCTGTTAACTCCTCCTTTCCTGTGAACAATCCACTCTTTCTAAGGCCCTCAAAAACTCCTACAACTTTACTTAAAATACCTTTAAAAGCCTCAGATGTTCAGGAGTCAGAATTCTACTGTCCTGCCTGTTCTTCTATCGTAGAAGCCATAGTATTCTCTCTCCTTGAAAGACCACAGTTGTGTTTGCTGGTGGATTTCAAAACCTCTTCACCATCCTGCTTTGGCATACACGGGTTATGACCTTTCTACCAACCTGGTATTCGAGTGTTCTTGTTCACTGTATGTGATAATGACACAATTTCTATTTCTGCTCCTCTCTGGCTCTCACATTCTTGATCTTATAACCTTGGTTGTTGAGTTCCTAGCATTCTCCACCAACACGTTACAAGAAAAACAACATCTTTTTCTGCTTTGTGGGACCCACCTGGTGCTGAGTGTATGAAAGAGAACAGACTTTTTACAACTTTTACTAAATAAAATTGGAAAAGACAGATAATTGCTAGCATTTCTGCTGTGCTAGGCATTTTGGGGGATTGCTTACATGTGTATCAATATGCGCAAAGTCTCAGGGAGGACACGATTACAGGGGAATCAGTCCTTGCCCGGAATCCTGCATGGTAGGTGAACTCTTCTGTCTGGTGCTCGTTGTAGTGTCTGTGTACTGTTTTGCCTTTTTGTTTTTCTATACATAGTGCAGCTTCACAGGAAAACACTATGTAGTTTGAACAAGTTTGGGTTTTAGCAGAATTTACTTTGCAGATGAGTGTACACAGCTATGTTATGTGTCAGTGAAATGTTATTTTGTGAGGTGGCCTTAGTTTTGCAGCAGGTTTGCAGCCTACTAATATTGCAAAGCATTTGGTTCTACTAATCTGCTAAGATCCTGAGAGTTCATGGTGGCTGTATTCTGCAGTGAAAATAGTCACTCTCAGCAGTAGGGACTGGGATTTTTTTGCTGGATATTGTCCACTTTTAGCAAAAATGAAGTGGAACTGAAAAAGTTTGTGGGCTCTTTCAGATGTTTCATGAGAATTACTATTGCATTCCTCTTTTAAAGTTTTTGGTGTTGCACAAATCTGTCAAGTCACTATAACTGTGAGGGAGTTTCATTGATTTCCTTTAAAGGGAAAAGCTTGGGATGGAAACTACAAGCAAAAAGACTTCAAAGTAATAAGAAAAAAGTTGGGTTTACTGTAAGTTTCACAGTGAGGTTTCCTTTAGTGAATCTGATGGGGGATGTTGATTATTAGTCCTATAACCAGCCCTACAGGGGGCTTGGCTGAGAGTGTCGGCCACAAGAAACTAAAGTTTGTTGCATTTTTTAGCTTGTCTATGATCACTCTCATATTCAATTTCATCAAGACTGAGCAAACCTATGGAATCAGTGAATTTACGTTATTTCTCATTTATGGAAGCAGTGTCAGTTTTCTTTACTTGCCATCGCAAGTGCCTTTGGTTTATTCTTAGTAAATATCCTCTGCAATATGTTGGGTTTTAGATGTTTCTAAGAGACCTAAAAATGTTAAGGCAGTGTTTTCTGTTCTTTTGTCAGAACTGCCAGTTTTGACAAGGAACATACACTGAATTTGCCACACTTGTTTTGTGTTTTGCACATTCTTTGGTCAGCTAAGTTGGTTTCATCTGTCTCTTTTTTTCTATTGATGACAAATGTGCAATTCTGGTTATTCCATACCCTTTTCCCACTTGCAACTCAAATATTGATTATAACTCACCAGATATTATTCCTTGTAGACTTGGTTTGTAGGATCTTCAGGAGTCTTGCTGGCACTTATGGGAGGAAGAAACTGCGATACATGTCCCACCTTACAGAGCTTTCTGATTTATGGTGGCCAAAGCCTACCAGTTAACCCCGTTTGAATTAGGATTCCCAAAGGTACAGTTGGGAATTTGGTACAAATCAAATGACTTGATCATCTTCACCAGCTACAGATGTTTTAAAATTGAATTAGGATAAAAAAGTTTTGTTAATGAAAATGGGTATGGAACAATAGCATATGTTGAAATTAACATGGTTTACTCCTTAACTGTTTAGTATTGGCTAATCTGTGTGGCTGGCCTTTTAAAATTCTTAGGATCAGGGATGATGTAGTGCTGCTGTTGGGGAAGGCTGTTACTGGAACAGGCAGCAGAGCGTGTCTGACCTTTCTTGCATTTTTACCAGGTTCACCTGGAACCTCCCTCTTTCTTTTGAGAGAAAAGAGAAAAACTAAACGTAGAAAAGACTAACATAGCTCATTCCTTGTGAATTCCCTGTGCTCCTTTCTGCCCCTGGTCAGGATAGAATGCCTCTTTCCATTGAGCTTTCCTTATAAAGGTTAAAGTTACAAGGTTATAAGGAACCTTGTGATAGGGCACAGAGATGTTGCAACAAGTATGAGAGATTACACTATTATCTTCATTCCTCCTCTAAGGTGGTTTTTTTTTGGTAGTAGTCACATATGGTTTGCATTCATGGATTCTTTTTGAAGATGGCTTTGAAAAGTTTTAGGATTTTTCATATGCAAAATCACACAAGTATGTAGCGACATGATTGAAATCTCTTTCACCTTCTCTCCAACCTATACATCTTAAACAGGATACACAGATGGATATTGACACTGAGAAGTCAAATTTGGCTTATTTTGCACCTTGTACTTCTATTTGATTTTGGATAACGTTCTGAGAACAAAACGTATCCTTTCATTATGTATCTACCTAAAATCCAAGTAATTCAAAACGATGTTAGCAGGGACTTTGTCCTGAAAATTGAAACTTGCTAATAAAATTGGACAGATTATTCCTTTCATTAAAACGTGTGAAAAACCTTCCCCCACATACAAAAAGCCAACATGCAGACACTCTATCAAAAATGCATGAATTTCAGATAGAATTTAGATCATGGAAGCATAAAAAAACTTGCCTTATAGAAAATAAGGAGTATGTGTTTCCTGATTTTGGTAGGCGATGACCTCTCATTTTTCTTATTTCAGGTACAGAATAATTTTAATATCTTTTGTTTTGCTTTATTGGAAAATGCCATTTTGAAAGAACAGGAAATGCATATTCAGTTATGATGTCACAAACAGCATCCTTTCACTCAAAATTGTAGAGAAACAATACCAAAGAAGGATATAAAACCTCCTAACACCCATTGGTGCCATTCTTAGGTAAGGACTTGCAAGAAGATGAAGTACCTTAGGCTGCATTTACAGCAGGTGAGAGCCTCTGGTTTTGCTCTTCTTTGACCTAGCCACTGAATTACTTGTAGCATTTCTTGAACTGGATTGGAAAACCAAAATGTGTCCTTTAAAAGAACTAAATCAAAGGCTCCAATTATCTGAGAGATGGGCAAATACAAAAAGTTCATTCTTCACAGTTCATGCTTTCATTTGGAAACATTTATGCCCTCTGTGTAAAAAATACAACATTTACATATATGAAAATACATGTATTGTTATGGATGTATGTTTGACAATAAGCGTATGTCAAGTCAGATTTAGGTTTGCAAATATTCATCGTCGTGGAAAAAATTGCTGTCTTGATAAATTATGAGTATATTAGAATTATAGTAAACAGAGAGTGTAAACTCTACATTTGTATTTGAGTATAATTCATGTTTTCACTTCAAACATCCTTGTTCTATCCTTTACTATAGCAAATTCAGTGCTTCACTGAAGGAGATGAAATATTAGTAAGGACTTTATTCAAAGCTGCCACTAGTTAGCAATAGGTGGAAGTATGTATGTTAGAAACTTGTGGTTTAACACAATATTGGTTTTAAGGATGTTTAATAACTGATGGGTGATGTAGAACAATTAATATTAAAAAACCCCCATTCTCTGCAGTCTAAATTTTATCCTTATACCCTGGTAACATTCAAATTAATCAAACAATTAATTTTAAACCACAACAAATGTAGAAAGCACTTTTCCTGAAAACAAATTACAATGTTTCTGACCCAAATAAATTATTTTTATTCAGTTTTGCAATGAGAATATGCTCTTACACCATTATATGCTATCATTTTATAAAATATATACCTTTACAGCTAATATACACACTGTGAGCCTCTGCTCATTAAGTATGTTGCCATCATTTGCTTAACTTATTGGGAGCACTATACTTTGAACTCCTCTAATAGTTCATTTTACTTATTTGGTTTTAGTAACCTTCAATCCAACACTCCCTCTGTTTTGTGTTTGTTGGTTTGTTTTGGGGTTTTTTTTTTTTTTTTTTTTTTTTTTTTTTTTTTTTTTTTTTTTTTTTTTTTTTTTTTTTTTTTTTTTTTTTTTTTTTTTTTTTTTTTTTTTTTTGTTGTTGTTGTTGTTTTTGTTAGTTTGCTTCTTGTGCATTGACAAAGAGCCTCAGTGCTTCCTTATACTGACTGTAAAGATTTGTTATTGGTCAATAAGGGCTTTTATATGGCACCTCTAACCTCCCAGTGGCTATCCTTAAAATTATGAGGCATCGCTGAGCATAGGAAAAAAGAGGGTGTAGAATGGGGAAGGAAAGGTTTTAATATACGAGGAAAACTTAAACTAAAATTTGCTAAAAATTATTCCTAGTGTTATAAATAAAATCAATTTAAAGTGTAATAACTCTACTTGAATTTAATATTTGTTTTCTGCTCAAAAAAAAAATTAAGAAATGTAACTTGCAGGAAGTTTTATACTCCAAAACTATCAGGAAAGGGGGAAAGGGAGCAATTACCAAAGGGAACTTCAGGTAACTACTTGAGTGTATTTTGTTGGAGATGTAACGTTAAGTCCTGATTAGAGACAGAAACTCTACCAGGGCACTTGTGTTCCATTCAAGCCTTTAATACTATCTCATACCATCCACGCTCCTCCTCAGCTGCAATAACTATTTCATTTTATTTAAATGTATCTGGCTATTATCTGCATTCTACACATCTCACAGATATGTTCTTTGGATAATAATATGTAACACGTCTCTGGGCAAATGGAAGACCAAAAAAGAAACTGAAGAAAAGAAAGGGCAGCTTATGATTTTGGGAAGGAAGATTTGACTTCCCACTGGTTACGGCTTAATATAAAAAAAAAAAAACCTCAAAACACCAAAAGCAATGTTCAGGATGTCTATGACTATAACTGAGCCTTTAGAGGTGAATTTAATTTTTTTTAGATTGGACAGGTGGATGGCACTTCCACCAGCCCCATGAAGGGCAGCCTCTTCAGGTAACTTGCTTCATTCACCTGGATTCCAGAATTAATTCCTCTGAATTCCCATCCACAGTATTTCACTTTTCTTAAGGTTTACCTTATTTAATTTACCTGACTCTCTTCTCCCATCTTCCCTCTACACTCTAGGTTCTCCTATTTAAGATTCACACTTCTACCATTTTGTTAACCCTATAAAACTTAGCTTAGTATGGGTGGTTATATTAAACTCCTCCTATTTTGATTCTCACTCCTCCATGGTCGGAAGTTCGCTTCCTTTGAATGTGAGGTCTTCACAGGTCTGCAACTTTCAACATAATTTTTCCTTTGATTTCAAGTCAGAAATTCCCCTGAAAAAGGTTTGTGTATTGTATTTCTTTTGTTGTTGTTTAAACTCTGATATTTGTGTTTACTACATTATGGTTAAAATTTGTTTTCATCAGCATGCTTTAGAAATGAGAATTTGTACTTGTAGTGGAGTGAAAATAAACTATTATATAATTCTTCAGTCATATCTAGACATATAGTAGTAAATTAAATTTTAAAAACTTAGACAAGAAAAGAGCAAATGGGAACAACAAGGCAAGCCTTTGAAAAGTGCCTTCTGAGTTGCTGTTGGCAATGAGGCCAGCAGCCTCCTGGCTGGACAAGAGACTGAGTCTGTCTCTGTGCTTTAGCCTTCACAGCAAGCCTGAGCCTGTACAAGCTTACAGCAAACCTGTATGGCATATTGGATTGCGGGTTTTTTTATTGTTGTTGTTGTTTTTAATACAATGCAGCTCTCCCCCAGGTGGGACTGCAGCAGCATCCACCTCTGAATCTGAGTAGTCAGGATCTCGGAGTATATGCACGTAAGACATTGCCTTGCATAGCAGCTATCTCCCCAAATTTCCACTACGAGTCACAACTTTTGTAAGAAAAGTACCTTTTCCCACTTTCTTTTGGCTTTGGGAAATATTTTACTCCTCTTTCTCAATGTGTGGTGATCACTATGGAGATACCGTTTTGCAGTTATTTTCAAATATATCTCATATTTCCTCCTGGTTTTAGAAAGGGAGAAACCTATAATAAAAGTTGGTAGAAAATCTGATTCGTTGCTGTGTTGCTGTGCCTAAAGCCACTCTAACTGTGTCCACCAAAGCTGGATTGGACCAGTTCCTGGGAAAATCGCTGGAACTAGAGCCATCTGAAACTAGAGTAGTGCAGTGGTACATCAGACCTATTCCCTTTTTAGCTGTTTTCCTGCAACACTGTGCATACTGCTTCTAGGGGTGCGCTTAGTAACTACTCCCATTATGAATGCTATCTTTGTAGGTTTTCTGGATGCCTACATGAGCCTTGGAACAGCCATCTGGTAAAATGTGCTATGGCTTTTTATTTACATGGCATTTAACTATGCTGCCGTAAGCTTCAGTAATATAATGGAGACCAACACTTCCTACTGAACAACACGCAGAAGTCAAGCTGTATAGCATGCTGTAACCAACTTTTAAAGAAAAAGGATTGATATTGAACTGTAGGGAAGTTCCACTCAAAAATAGGGAAGCTAATTTTTACTTTTCTGTGTGTGATTCTTGCTTTTTTTTTTCTTTTAAGAAGCACAGCCAATCTCCACAGTTGCCATGGGCAGTATCTTCAAATTTGAACCTTTTACTTTAATCCTTCCTTTTTTTTTTTTTTTCCCTGGTTTAGATAATTAATCTTTAGGGACATTTTATTTTGTTTTCTTTACAGCAAGTTACAGGAACAGAAGTGCTGGGAATGGAGTCATATTGACAAGTTCCCCAACGTAACATACAAAGGATTAAGGCAAAGCTGTTAATTTTCGCTGCTTCCATTGATGCAATTTGGAACCATTATGATGCTGGCAAAGGAGACTATTTAACTACATTGTTCTGTTGCTATTTATAAATGGGATCTCATTTGAATTTAGAACACAAAACCTTCCTGGGTAGAAAACTGCCATCTTGTGTATCCGCATGCAGTGCAGTGCCAGGGATCCGATCTGATCACTGTCAATATCACTGCTGCAATACAGATAGCAATAATGAGAACAGCACTGAGTTGCCCACAGGGCTCAATTCTGTAACCTTGTCGTATCCAAAGTTATGACCTCATCAGTACGTGGAGTTTTACAGAGACTAGGTGTTTAAATGGATGCATTTATCAGAAATTGTGGGCATCTAGTGTTCTGACTGTGGTGTATACCAGAGCTGCAGGAGCTCTGAGCTCCCAGGGGTGCCTCCTACCTGCACCTAGGTAGCACCCCAGAATGCATGGAGGATGCCTGCCCTCTTCTTTCCTCTTCTCCTGCCAACCCTCTTTTTCTCCCCCCTGGGAATCAAGCTGGGGGTTTGGTCAAGGAGAAGTAGGACTGTGGGGAGCACTGAGTTAGACTGTGACAAATGGGAACTGGCTTTTGCCGCCTTGTTTTTGCACAGCTGCCAGCACTGGAAATGTAGGCTAAAAAGTCAGAACTGCTGCTTTGCTGCAAATGCACAGAGAGAAAATACTGTTATTAAATAGGACTATTCATAGTCCAAATTAGATATTTCGAATATTGATATAATTAATCTCTCTCAATCTGTCGAAAGCCTTCCTAAAGTATGTAAGGCTTGGAGTCCCGATCCAGCTCTGCTTTTTCTATTCCACATTCGTAGAATTTGTTCCAAGTAGTGGTCTTAATCCATGTTGAGTAGGTAAGCCCATTGCATTGACAGTGATTTTTCAAAGATATAGCAGTCATAGATGGAAACTTTTATGCATCCAAGTAGCTGCCACTTTTATCTAAAGTGAAATAAGAAGTGCATTTCTGAAGATTGATGACAGACCTTTGTCTTACCTGTAATTATTTCTTTGTGGTAGTAGCTCCTAGCACTGGCAAAGCACCTTACATTTGCAAACGCTGTTTAATTAAAATTATGTGAAAAGTGCTTGCCCCGAGTTAAGAGATGGGGAATCAGAAACCAATGAATTTGTCCAGGCATTTTTAGCCACAGTTGTTCCATACGGGAAAGGCTGATTCTCCCAAGTCTTAAGTTAAATATCACGTGTGAAGTAATTGTTTTTCAAGAGTGGTTATGTGAAAAGAGTACAGACACATAAATCACAATAGTTTGGCCACTTTGGATTAACAAATTACTGGCTGCCAACTGAACAGCATCAACTTACTGGGTATAAGTTACAAAGATGATTTTTATTACAGTTAGTATAAGCTTTATTAAATTTTTATTTTGAGACATTCAATAAAATAACTACATTTATATGCAACTTTTCTTGATATTTTATATATACATATATATATACTTGAACTATTAAGCTACCACAAGTTGCCTATGTATAAATCACATCAGATTGTCCTTTGTCTTTAAACAAATCCTCGTTGTGTATGACATTTCAAACTGGCAGAGTCTGCGGTTTATGTTATTGTAATGTGAGTTTTCTACCTTGTGACTGTGGCAGTTGCAGGGATATTGCATTTGTTAGTTGTCATATGATAAGAACAAATGAATGATAAGAACAAAAAAATGCCATTGTTTCGGTGTTTGGAAGCAGATTTCAGGACACAAGGATGTGCTCTGTCTATACCAGAAGTATGCAGTTTATTATTTGTACATTCAGGTTTGAAATGGGATATAACTTCCGATATTACTAGAAACTATAGACTTGCACTGCGACGGTTCACATTGTTGTGGATGTCTGCAGTGGCAGGCGCAATGTATATAGTACATAGTCGTTCTTTCATTTTCCTTTTTTTTTTTTCTGTGCATATGAAATATACTTGAGCCAGTGTAGAGAAATATAAGCTCAAATTCAGGAGTTCAATACTTTATGAACAAATGGAATAGCTGGTGAAATCTTGCACTACAGGGATCAGTTTTAAGAATCTGTGAGTGCAGTGGAGCCAGGACTGTATCTCTAACTTAAACTTCAGAAATGATGTACAGGGGGAAGATGTAACGTCATCTTATTAAATATATTCCAAGTTATCTACTTCACTCGCTGATTATTTATACAACTGTTATTTTATTAATCAGTGAGTGATAATAAACTGTGAAGACTTTGAAAGACTTGAAGACTTCTTTTTAACTTTGGAAAATCAAAAACATTTCCTTTGTTTCAGCTCTTTCTTACAGTATCACACCACAAATTCATAGCTTTACCAGCAGTGCAGGTTTTCAGGCTGTTGTTCAAATATGCCTTGGGCACTGAGGGCTGCAGAAGATCTGCAGATTCTGCTTGCTTTCATCCAATTTTCCTTTTGAAGGGGACTCACCATGGTTTAAGTGGCATGCCATAAAGGTCTAGGCTGGTTTAGCTGCAGGATCTGTCCACACCCATTCAGTTTGATGATGTGTGCCCCCTTTTTGTGCGTAGTTCATTGCAAAGTCTCTCTTTTCAAGCACAGATGTGGAGCTGAGAATATACGATGAGATTTAATGTTCTGCACAGCTTGATTCACAGTGCAGCAGTGTCTCCTCTAACTGCAATCTGCTCAGATTTCAATAATTGGAAACAGTATTTTGTCATTCAAAAATGTGACGAGTCTTCATGAAAATCCACTGTCAGGGCATGGAGGGGTCTTCCTGATCTTGCCCAGCCTCCCTTGGGTCCTTCCCCGACCCTGCCTATGGCCCAGCCGAGGGCCATCCATCTCTCCCCCAGCGATGCTCTAGCAATCCTGACGGACTCCTCACAAGAGTAAGAGCTTTAATTTGGGGGTTTTGGTCAAGTTCTTTAGCATCAGTAACAGTATACTGCATGTTGGCTTTAATCCACTGTTGAAATACCTACAACAGTGTCAGCTTTGCCTAAGTTGCTAAGAATTTGGCTCTGAGCTGCTATATCTTCACTCCTCTCTTTTGGAGGTGGCAGCACTTCCTCAGTAGATTACAACTTGTGAGAGTAAATTACAAAAGCACTTTTGCGGGGTCACCAACAGGCTCCCTGTGTGCCCCTCAGAGACTGACTGATCCAATGCCATTGGTTGAAAAACAGCAGGTCCAGGAAAGAGTCCAAGGACTAAAAATACAACTCACACTTGCTGAGAGTGACATGATGTTTGGAAAGCAGCATGCTTAATCTGATGGGCTGTGTTGGATGAGACCTAGATTTCTCAATTGCTCACATATGCAATGGGCACTGCCTTAGCACCTCCAAGCGGGCATTTTTGTTGTACAGTTATTGAAGGGCTGAGTATGCAACAGGCCTTACTCTGCCCTTTAGAGTAAATGCATTTGAACAAGTTGCCTGTAGGCAGAGAAAACAGATCACCTCCTTCTATCTTCAGCATGCTTCCATGTATAAGCAGCAACCCAGCTCTGGCTGTTGGTTTCCATCAGTTTTTTTAGTTCTACTCTTGAGACTTTTGATCCTCAAAGTCTACTAGTTTTGTGACTTGGAGATTGCAGCCAGTATTCAGTCCTAGTTTCTAAGTATGTAATATGAAGCACTGCTGTGACACTTGAGGTATAACTGCACCCCACCCCACCCCCATAACCCGTGAAACTGTAAAACCGATGAAAGGGCAGGGTAGGGTGAAGATTTTACAGAAGATGCAAAAATGGCCACACAGGGACTGTGTTTATGCGGACAGTACATCTAGGGAGGGAGGGAAAAGAAAATAGGTAGGGCAGCTCTAATCAGTGGGAGGAAAAAGAAGCTTACTGGTTATTATCAAAGTCCATAAAAGAACGAGGAATGGTGGGCAGCCAGATTTGTAGAAAGAGATGGTAGTCATAGACCCAGCACAGGATGGGGAACCCATGGGTACAGTAAAACTGAGAGAAGAAAGCATGTCTAAAACTGAATTGTAGTCAACAGTAATGACCTTTGATTTGCAGAAACAGTAGGTTAATAATAATGGAGGTGGGAAAAAAAGTTCCAGAAAATGGAAAGGAAGCTCATCCCTTTACAGTAACTAAACCTTCACGTTCAGAGATGGGGCATGGGGAAAAATGCTGTGTTTCCTGCAGAAATGCTGGCAGCTCCAGGTGGGTACCAACATGAGCTAAGCTTGCATGTCCGCTGATCACCTTGCGATTCAGCCAGGCTCCGGTGGTTCTGACTGAATTCCAGTCTAAGCGTAATAGAATCTCAAAAGTGCAAACCCCCACCGAGGACCATCCATTCCAGACAGTCCCAGTAGTGGGTTTTATGCCGCTGGTCTGAAGCTTAAACAATAGCACTGAAGATTTCCAAAGTGTGATTGAGCCTCCTTCAGTTCATCTGTTCCTAAGTCAGACAGTGAACCTTGCTTTGTGGTGCTGGGAACAGAGCAGGCGCCCCTGGAAGACAGTTCATTCTATACATACATTCAAAAATACATTGGGAGGGATGAACTTTTCTTGAGAGGTCTTTTTTTTCTCCCTGAATTTAGAAAAGAATCCTGAAATACTGACACTGATGATGGATGTGATTCAGGTCCAAACAACAAAGAAGGTGCCAACGTGTGTGGAGCAGTTGCCTGGACACCTCTGAGAGTCAACGGAGGTGCAGTCAATGTGCCAGGTGGAACAGGAAGAGCTGTTCAGGTGACCAGCACCAGTGGTTGCTTGCAGTGAGATGATTCCTTCTGTCCCCCTTGAAGTTACTTACTAGATCTCAAGTGATTACAAAGGGACTACAGGCACACAAAGTTAGGTCTCTGAAATCAAGGACTGCATCCAAGCATAATTCTAAATTACTGAAGCCGAGTGAAGGGAACTTAGGCCTAGGAGAACAATAAAAGCCTGACTTTTTGTCTAACCCTAGCTCAGGATTTTGTTCCTCAAAGATTTAGGTCCCTTTGTTTCTCTGGTTTTACTGTAACATTTGCCTTTAACATTTCTCTGCACTTCCAGTCAATTAAAAACGTGCCTATAACTACAAAGGAAAAAAATAGTAACAGAACAAGGTCTGTACTTTCAGATGCTGAGGTGAAAACATGAATTATCTTAAAATAGTCAGACATTCTTTTACATTCTCATTTTTAATTTTTCCGTAGACTCGCAACTTGTCAATCTTTACCTAGAATACGTCTTCCCTTGAATATTTTGCCTAGATACTCTGCTAAAGGGGAGGGGTTTTTTCCCTCTTTCCTCCTAGTC
>NW_010433146.1:0-10330 GCF_000710305.1 Buceros rhinoceros silvestris
CAGGTCTGCGGCGCAGCCTGGGGGTGGCGGAGCAGCCCCACAACCTGTACCTGGCTGCTACCAGCCCTGCCTGCACCCGCAAGGACGTGCTTGTCCTGCATCCCTCACCCCTTCCTAATATGGAGCAACTCTCCCATCGACCATGGCAACATGATGATGGTGTGGGGCAGCCGTCCCTGTGGGTGGCAAGGGAAGGGATAGGCCATCTGGGAGACAAGTGTTCCAGGCAGTAGAGCTGGGGAAGCAACTCCCTCCTGGGCCACCCATCTCGTGCATGTCCCTGCATCACAGGCAAAGCTGCCAGTCTAGGGAAAAGCAGCAGTGAGTGGTTTTCTGTTGCAGAAGGGGTCAGCCAGGAGGTGACCACTGAAGGGTTTGATACCTGGGATGAGTGCCAAAAAAGGCAAGAGAGGTGACCAAACCAAAGGTGCAAGCAGGCCTGAATTGCAAAAGCAAGAGCTCTGAAGTCAAGAGAGAAACTTGGCATGTTACGAAACAAAATGCAGCTGAATAGCACCCCCCAAATAAACACAGCCTAACTTTCTACAACTCAGTAGGAAATTGGAGTCGCATTTCCAGGAGCACTCAGGACCAAGCTCTGTGTCCACTGAATTCATGGGGGCTGTGAATGAAAGAACTGCAAAATCCAGTCAGATTGAACCCTCAAAATACTCTAGCGATGACCCTGTGGTGAGACAGACACAGCTCCAATTCACAGATTTATTGCACTGGAGCTGGGAGCTGCTTTTCAGGTCAACAGGGAGCTTTTTGTTTGTCTCCGTGTGTTTTAGGTACGGCAACAAACAGCACATTTAAAGTGCTAAGGCAAGTAAAGCACAGTTTCTACGTAACGCTTGCGCTGCTTTAACTGAGCAAGGGATCGGAACAATGTTCTTTCCTGTCAGGACGAACAGCTTCAGCAGTTTTTAAGCCTGTCATGAGGCTACAGCTTCTGCATATGCAGCAACCCTTGGGGGAAAATGAAGTATATGGGGCAGTGTAGGGCACGCTTTGTGATGGATTTCTTCTCTCAGAAACATAGAGAAGCCCAAGAAGAGAAGAAACTGGTCTACCTATGCCTTGGCTTGTCACACGACTACCTTTTTCTGTCATTTTTCCCCAAATCTTTGTCATAACTCTGAATAATACAAGGCCAGTACTTCCATTTGTGCATATTTATACACATACATGTACGCACGTCAGAGATTTCTGGGGTTCTAAGCTAGGTAAAACCCCAGCAGCCTTCACTGTGATGTTTTCAGTCTGTGAAGTTTCATCCAGCACTACCAACGCAGTCACCTTTGGGCTGGGTGAGCGCCAGGCAATCTGTACCGACAGCCTTGTCCAAGCATTTCTCAGCATCTCACAGGGAGAATAATGAATCGTTTGAGAGCTGCAGCAGGATGCAGATCTCAGGCAGATCACAATTACCTCTAGAAAGCTGCACTATGAAGTGGGCACCAGGGCTTGCATCTCTACTCTGGGAGTGATGGATATAGTTTGCCAAGGCCATCAGCTGTCAAAGAATAGTTTATTTCCTTTTAGCTCATTATCTTTGAACCTTAAATGAGATCTTTGCCCTTAGCTTCAAGAAACTCTGTCTTTCTTCCCCACCTACCTTGCAGATTTAACTTGCTGCATTGTATTGCAACAAGCACTTCTCCAAAACACACCAGTTCTATTCCTAGTTCTTGTCTATCACTCCCTTGTTACTCCCTCCACAAACACTGAGATATACACTCCCACCAGCGAAATCTGCCTCTCATCAGGTGATAGTTTTCAATATGCTGTCCCACATCCCACCGATTTTTCTAGGACTTTCCTCTCCACCAAGCACAAAGTCAGATCAACTTCATAGGCTCAGAATTGTTTTTTCTTGCTTTATGCCAGCCCTGTGGCTGACCTTGTGAGATGCCAAGTGGATTTGAATGCCCTCGAGGAGGTGTTTGAACCACTTGCCCTGTTATTTGGGAAGGAATTGAGCTTTGCTTTTACATCTTTCATTGTCTTCACTTGCTATTTCCCCATCACGTAGCTCCCCTTCGTGCTCACCTACAATGCTCGTCCTGCTACAGAGCATTCTGATGAGAGAAACACAGACTTGGGCAAAGCATTAGGACCCTGATGCGAGGGGAGATGAGTGTGGACTTTGGATTTTGATGACTCCAGGGAGTCTAATACTTCCATTGGTGAAGTAGACTTTGTGTGATGCTCTGAACAAGCTCTTGGTCGAGGTTGATGAACTCTTGAGCTGGGGCTCATCATTTACATTTCCAGCCAGAAATGGGTACAGTTGCTGAAGGAGCAGGTTTTTCTGTAAAGAGAAGTGACTTGAAATGCCATCTCCCCAACCCCTATTTTTCATTGTTGCATTGTCGCAGATCCTCACGGACAAAGTTCCTGCAGTTTGTCTGCCTCAGAAATGGTGACAGCAAGCAATGATGAAGCAGCGGAGGAGGAATATTGGGTGTTATGGTTGTATTTCAGGCTGGGTTCTGCTGCACTCTGCTGGTACATAACACCATCAGAACTTTTTATACGGTGTAAAGCCCAGGACACAGCTGAGTTTTTCCTAGAGGCAAGAAAAGTCAGAGCTGTGTAAATGGATGTGGAACAAAATGAAACCTGCACTTTCAGGCACAGTTTGATTTCATGGGCTGCATTCCCTAGCAGCAGCCATTCATTTTTCTTCCAAATCAGGAACCAGTGGGGAGTTTTCCTGCATTCCAATAAATACACCTGCAAATTATGTTTCTTCCACCACGTTTTTTAAGGTAGTATTTTAATATTTGACTACTCAGACATATTGTTGGTAGAGAAGTATGAAAGAACAAAGGTAAAGTCAAGTCTCACAGCCCACATTTCTGAAATGAAAGAGGAGAACTCTTCTGGTCCATTTTTACTACAATTATAGTTTTCCTTATGCTTTTAATATGATGAAGTTATTATGCCAGAGTTTGCTGGTAGAATCCGTGATCAAAATGATAGTTATCATAGCCATATCAGTGCTAACAACTAAAATTTACATCCTAGACAGGACAAAAGAATGCTTCATGGAGGCAATTTTTGAAATTAATGCAAGATTTGCTATTTCTTACTCAAAACCTACCAATTAACAGTGAAGTGCACATAAAAACCCACTGCAGAGTGCTTGGTAGGGAACATTTGTAATTTTACGTTGGTTGTGTCCATTCCACACACCTCACTTTCCCCACGCCCCCCCCCTGCCCCCCGCCTTTTCTCAGCAGCATATCAGTGCTAAAAATCCCAGGCAGCAAATCTCCAAAGGCTTTTCACAGCCACCAGCCTGTCAAAGAGACTAGGAGACTAGTGTGGAGGGGGCTGAAAACTGAAGACTCTGATCACACCACAGCTATCGTGATGTAGTTATTCGTTATAATTACTCTCCACCCAAAGGAGAGGAGTTCTGTTTCTGGGTTGCAATATAGTTGTGCCAGAAGAAGGAATTAATTTTTTCCCAGTTACTTGGACTATGTGCCAAGCGTTCCTTTGGTGCCTTCCCCTCTCCTGGAAATTACAGCTCACAGCGGAACTGCGCAGATGCCGGTTCACTGATCTGCCCTACAGAGGTAAATAGATTTCCCCCAGCTACTCTAAAAAATGTCACGAAACAAAAAGTATTCTTCTTCAGAAGAGCTGATCTGTCAAAATAGTGTTACCATTCACGAATGGGTTTTTTTAAACAGGAACAGAATCCTTCCAGGCATAGTTAAGCGTTTTTAAAAAGAAAAGCTACTAAAATTAGCTTCACCACGCTTCAGATGCAAATTAAAGTTTTCTTTCTCCTTTCCGCATTAGTATTTTTTGGTTCAGTCTGGTCCTCATGCACACCCTTCAACAGCTCACCCTTTACCTCAAAAGTTACTCAGACAAACTCGCATTTCTGCAGGCATCAGGGAATTGCTGTTTGATTCAGCCCAGTGCCGCTCCTGCCCAGCACACCTCTGCACCGCGGACACACACGCGGACACAGACGGTTTGAGCTCAGGGCTGCCAGTGCTGAACAGCGCTGACCCCAGAGGTGATGACACGGTTAGGAGAAAAATGTCTGTTCTTTATTTATTAGGCACAGACATCTCTTAAGATAACTTGTTCTTGCAGAAAACTGTCAGGAAGCTACTGCAATTTATTGGACTAGGGATGTTCAGTAACAGTCATTTTAGCTTCTGATATTGTGGTTTAGTGATCACAGCACAGCGGCTGCACCCAGGGTATCTGGATTCAGGTGCAAATATCACACACTTGACATGTAACCTCTGTCAAGTGCCTCAGTCACCTCCACCCACCAAAGAAAGAACTGAGATTAAATCAACTTTGTTTGCATTCCTCAGCTTCAGGTGTAGGACATGTAACTCGTAACTTTGGTAAGATAATTTTATATGCATTAGGGCACAGCTGTCTCCGCTGCCTGGGGCTGGTGACCCTAAAATGCAACCTCCGCCCAAGAGAGGTGATTATCCTTTACTTAGCATTCAAGGGGGTGTTACACGATTGTCACATTTGTAAAAGGCTTGGCTGGCAGGTGCTGTATAAACCCAGATTATTAGTATTACATTCATGGTAGCAAGAGAAGGAAGCGACCTCAGAGCAGAGGGGAGATGAAGCATTGATGAGTTTGATCGTGCTCTCGTGCCCAGGCGTAACACAAGACAACGAGTTTGCCAGAGCTGCGTGTTTTGCCAGGGCTGCATTAAGCTGCAGGGGGAGAGCGGGACTGAGCTCTCTCTCTTCATCGGCACCGGTTCCACACTGATAATGTGACAGCTGAATGTATAACCCGGATATGTTTCATGAATATTTCAGTATTTCAGCCAAACATTTGCTTTTCCGCGAGTATTCACCTAAGTGACACCCAAGTATGTGAAAAGCCCTCAAGAAACAAACTAAGGTATGTGAATGCAATTAAACCGGAACTCACCGCTGACTTCTAACAGCCGTTCTCCCCCGGGAAGTGTTTGTTTTATTTGCTCAGCTGTAGGGAGACATGTATTGGTTGCGCAGCCGTCTGAAGGATTTCCTACATGTGGGTTTTTTGCCATATAAAACATGCTCTTGGGATACGGTATCTGGTTTTGCATTCCCTGAAAATACATGTCTTTTACTATACCAACAAGAGGAGCAAGAGACACGAAGGCCAACAGCAGCAAAGGGTTTTAAGATGGTGCTTGGTGAATTCATAGAAGGGATTACATGATGTAGCTGTTGGTGGTCACAAGGGACTAGACTCAATAAGGCAGCAAGTCTCTTCAAGTCTGATTTTCCTAAGAGATTTTTCTTATTTAAGTAAAGAGTGCAGGAAAAAAAAGCCTGGATGGCTCTCTGCTCTGGTGGAGGCCTGTCAGTTTAGTTCATTTTAGAGATGAGCATGTCAAGGAAGAGACAGTGGAAAAAACCCTTGAGGCGCCAGGAATGCACTAAGTATAACCAAAAATGCTCTAGACTACGTCTGTAAAGCAACACAAGGGCCATCTGCAGGCCTCAAATTTTCAATATTATCAAGGCATTTTTAAATCATTGCATTATCTAGTTGCCCTTTTCTTAATTATCTGTCCTAAGCAGTACAAAAAAAGCTGCTCTTGGAGCGACATTTCAGCTCTGAAGATCATTTTCCTCGTGTGGTAAAGAAGAAGTCGTGTGCGTTTCTAACAGGTTGAAAAATCAGAGCGCAAGGGAGCTGCAGACATCATCAAAAAAGGCGTTAGCTATTGTAGTACCCCAGTTCCCAATTCTCCTCGTATTTCCCAAATGCTCTGAGGGAAACCACCCTCAAGAGAGGGAGATGCAAGGAAAGGCTCCTTTCAGCCCCATTCAGAACAGGGGTCCCGGTGTGCTGGTGTGCTTGGGAGGGACTGAGGAGGCTTTACATACAACAGGCCACCCAGAACACAAAGGGGCAAACAGGGGAAGAGTAGGAATACAGGAACACAGAGCAGGTGGAGATGAGAGTTCACTCTTAACTCCTGGCTACATAAGTCCCCTCAGCTACAAGAACCCCAGGGTTACCCACTCTTTTGACTGGTTCATGGAGTAAGGGGCCAGAAGAGGTTACAAGTGAGTGAGCTGAACCCTTGTAAACTTGTACATTGCACAGGCTATAGGGCTTCTCCGTATTAACTGCTTCTCCAGAAGTACGATTATCCAGTTTTGATTTCAAAAATTCCCATGGTAGAGAGGGTGACAATATATAGTTTTTAGCTGTACAGTGAAATACAATACATTTTTTATTGTAGATGCAGCCATTTATCTGCAGAGTTATTAAACTGCTACCTGGATTGTTGAGCAGCTCTGCTGCTGCCCTGCTGCGATTTCCCCATGGTTACTCCTATTGCTTTATGGAGAATCACTTGCTTTCCTCCTCACCATTCATATTCTTGAAAGTTCCACTCTTTCCCAATCAGGTTCCCCTTACATTTCTGCTCCTTCCTTGTCCCCAGAAAAACTTTTTGGGCACTT
Organism: Buceros rhinoceros silvestris; assembly: GCF_000710305.1. Taxonomy (NCBI): domain Eukaryota; kingdom Metazoa; phylum Chordata; class Aves; order Bucerotiformes; family Bucerotidae; genus Buceros; species Buceros rhinoceros. Next base: position 6,475 of record NW_010433146.1, read on the forward strand.
AGAAGGTTATGCACAAAGCTTTCAAAAGATTCCCCAGCCCAGCAGGTGAAAAGATAAGACACTGATCCAACAGCCAGGGGGAACTCCGTGATGCTGGAGTCTACACCTTCAAACACAAAATGTGAGACTACAGAGCTGTTTACAGATGCCAGTTTCTTTCCCTTCTTTTTGTGGTCTAGCCTGTTTCTGTGGTGACATTTCCAAGAAATTTTTTGTTCACTCAGCTGTGAACAAAAGCTTTTCCATTCATGCCTGCAGCCAAAATCTGTTTCCCAAAACAATCTAATTCCTGTATAAAGTCAGAAGCTCTACAAAATTTAACCCGGCTTTTCTCTGTTGTCAAACACGGTAGGCCAAATCTTGGGCTTAGAAGAATTACTTCTATCTTAACCAGACAATGATCCACTGTTCCACTAATGCTGAGTAAGGGTGCAAGAGAATAAAAAAGAGCAGAAAATAACTAGGGAATGAAAAAAAACCCCAAACCAATCCCCCCACCCCAACAACCAAACACAGAAAAGATAAAAGTCAGACAAACTAAAATAAGAGGAAGATGGGATGGACTTTTTGATTAATTCTCTTTCTTGCTGGTCTTTACCCATCAACACGCCAATGACAATTACCTAGACTTAAAAAGTAAACCTCAAGACTCAATTTTTTGGTAGGAACATCTTAAAAGTGCCTGAAGTGTAAGGTTATAGAACAGTCTTGCTCCTGGTGTCTAGTCTACATCCCTTCAGCAGACACAGCCTTCCGTTCAATCTGTGCATTTTAACAAGCAGAGGGGTGCGGAGTGCACCCTTACTCCTAACCTCACAAAGACTTTGGATTAGCCTAACTTCTTTCACCAGGAGAGGAAAATCTGTAGCGGATGGTGGGCAGCCCCTGAAGGTCAGCTTCGCAAACCACTGCTGCAGACTGAGAAAGAGAAGCTCTGACCAGCTGGCAACATGCCCCGAGCTCACACCCCAGTGTTTGCCTCTCCCTTAAACTTTGCTGCTGGCTGCTTTCTTCATTCAAGTGCCAATATTTCTGGCACCAGGTCTCTTATGACAAAGCAAAGCCACCTTAGCTGCTTAATAATTCCCAAGTCTGACTGATTGTTGAGTCAAGTTCACTGCTCTGCCAGTGGCTGGCAAAGACAGGGAGGGGAAAGACCTGTCTGCAGAGTGCCCTCCTCTTCCTCCTCTGTCTGGGTACCAGAGAGAGGAAGAGCAGACCCTGTGGAGGGAAGCAGAGGGGTGGCATTCACGTGCAGGCCTACAGCTTGACATGACGTCTAGGGGCAGAACAGACACATCACAACGTTGTTTTGTGCAGGCAATAAATGTTTGCTGTGCATTCAAGCTATGCTGCTCTTAAAGGTTGCTGCAAGTTAATAGAGAAAGGGGAAATTACGACCCAGCCACAATGAGGTCTTATAGATGCATATACAGAGACCAAGGATGGCAGTTCTTGTGAGAACTCTTCTCCTGTAGTTGGTGTTTCAGAGACAAATAGCTGAGCAAAACATTAATGACTGTGATCTACTCACTGCGGTATTTGAGACATGCACTTGCTCTGCAGCGCTTACATTGAAAATAAAAGCAAACCGGTGCTTGCAATATCACAAGGTAGAGTCCAGACATTTTTCTTTGACCTAGAAAGTAAAAAAAAAGGCATCTTTTCAAGTGTGTTAGAAATAGAAGCCTATTTTAGAAGAGACACGAAGTTATCAGTGCAAATTAATAGCGCCAGATGGGGGGTTAAATTACTGCCTCACAGCAGAAGACATGAGAGCGAATGAAAGCGGTGGACTATAAAAAGGGTATCACCAGAAGTGATGAGATCCCACTGCGAGGAGGGATTTGTGAACATCGCACTCCTGCTTGCAAGCAGTTGCTCAGATGAATGGCTTTATGGGCCAGAGCGAGGGAAAGGGAAGGGAAAAAAAGTCACAGCTATTTTTAAGATCATGTCTCACAGTTTACAGCTGTCCAGCAGCACAAGCTGCAATTAAATATCATAGAGCTTTGTCTCCTGGGCTGGCACACAGCTGCCAGGACACAGAAGCTCGCTGGAGCAGTCAAATAAATGTGGCTGTGTGTTGGGTTTGTGTGGCCAAGGTTTGGTAGTGGTGGGGGCTACAGGGCTGGCTTCTGTAAGAAGCTGCTAGAAGCCTCCCCTATAGAGCCTCCTCCAGTAAAGCCAATGCCAGCCAGCTCCAAGAGCGACCCATTGCTGGCCAAGGCTGGGCCCACTGGCAATGGTGGTAGAGCCTCTGGGATAACATATTTAAGACAGGAAAAAAACCCCAAACCCTGTGCAATTGCAGCCAGAGAGAGGAGTGAGAATATGCGAGAGAAATGACTCTGCAGATACTGAGATCAGTGAAGAAGGAAGGGAGGAGCTGCTCCAGGTGCCGGATAAGAGATTCCCCTGCAGCCCATGGAAGACCATGCTGAGGCAGGCTGTGTCCTGCAGCCCATGAAGGTTCATATTGCAGCAGATCCACCTGCAGCCTGTGAAGGACCCCATGCTGGAGCAGGTAGATGCCTGAGATGCCTGAAGGAGGCTGTGACCCTGTGGGAAGCTTGTGCTGGAGCAGCCTTCTGGCAAGACCTGTAGACGTGTGGAGAGAGGAGCCCAGGCTGGGGCAGGTTTGCTGACAAGACTTGTGACCCTGTGGGAGACCCATGCTGGAGCAGTCTGTTCCTGAAGGACTCCACTCCATGGAAGGGACCCATGCTGGAGCAGTTCCTGAGGAACTGGAGCCCATGGGAAGGACTCACGTTGGAGACGTTCATGGAGGACTGTCTCCTGTGGGAGGGACCCCAGGTTGGAGCAGGGGAAGAGTGTGAGGAGTCCTTCCCCTGAGGAGGAAGGAGAGGCAGAGACAACATGTGATGAACTGACCACAACCCCCACTCCCTGTCTCCCTGTGCCGCTCAGGCGCGGGGGAGGAGGTAGAGAATTTGCGAGTAAAGTTGAGCCCGGGAAGAGGGGAGAGATGGGGGGGAGGTGTTTAAGGATTTAGGTTTTTTATTTTTCATGACTCTGCTGATTTGATTAGTAATAAATTAAACTGATTTTCCTAGGCTGAGCCTGTTTTGCTCATGATGGTAATTGCCGAGAGATCTCCCTGTCCTTATCTCAACCCATGAGCTTTTTGTTCTACTTTCTCTCCCCTGTCCAGTTGAGGAGGGGGAGTGATAGAGTGGCTTTGGTTGGCAGCTGGTGTCCAGCCAGGGTCAACCCATCACAGGCTGTTGAGCTGGGACAACACTATGTCGGCATCCAGAGCAACAGGGAGCTTTGACAGAAAAATTCCAGGTTTAAGGGTGAAAAATGGCAGTTGTCACATCAAGAAAGCGATCCTTTAATATAGGTATTTCTCAAAACATTTCCATTATGTTTCACTTGGGCAGGAAGAATGTTCCTTCCTATCTCATCCCCACTTTCAATGGGTAAAGAGAAAGTAAAAAACCACTTCTGCTAATTATGAATAGTGCAAGGAAATAATGAGGGAGGATTACAGAAAAGTGTTCAAATACCAACTCCTCCTCAAAAATGGGACATCCCAAAAAATAATAAGTAATAATGTTTTTGCAAAGCCTTTTAGACCAGCACTCGGACCAGCAGGTATGCGCCAGCAACACTTGGGCACACTGTTAGCAACAGGATGGCTAAGAACATGCCCTGGGCAGGTCCTACTAGGCAGAGCTAGCCTTCCTGCAGCTGACATACCATCCTACGGAGCTCAAATAACCACAACAACAGGTACAAGAAAAGGAAGCTGTTTCAGGGGCAGGATGCTTCTGAGTATTCCGTCCCAGATGCTCAGCTGGGGTAAACCAGGACAGCTCCACTGCAATCG
>NW_010433146.1:10492-11386 GCF_000710305.1 Buceros rhinoceros silvestris
AATAACTGACCTAAAACCACACACTAAGAGGAAGAGGAAGGTCTTTTGGGCGGTAATTAGGCACCTTTAATCTCTCTGGACACAGTAACAAAGGAGCCTATTCAAAAAGCCAATGCCTTGAGTGCAAACATTTTAATAATGCATAGCTGCATCGCCCAGAGGACAAGCTGTGGAGCTGCTCCTCTGTGCACTTTCCTCACGGGAAGTGCACCCTGCAACTGGAGCGCCCAGTACAGGGCAGAGGCTCGGGAAGTGTTCAATGCCATTCCTCACCTGCTCCAAGGGAACGGGCTGCGCGTGTGGTCTTCTGCACGCCACAACTCCTGCCTAAAGCTCAGAGTTAACAATAACAATTGAATTCATTGGCTGATAAACTCGGCAGAGTTACATATGTTGTGGTTTATACAAGGCAGGAACATATTCTATTCTATAAAACTCTAATCCATTGAGTGCAACAGGAGTTTTGCTGTGAATCATCATATGTGTGCAGGAGAACGTGGTCAGGTCCGCTCCCCAGCGCAGCAGAGCAGAACTGACTCACCTGCACTGATTCAGTTCTTTCAGTCCAGAGCAGGGGAAAGGCTGACAGAAGTGGCTCATCAGCACCTCAGTAATCACATGGCTGAGATGATACTCTCAAAGCATGACTCAATTGAAGAAACTAGAGAACAATTTGTGGCAACTCAATTATATAGTGAAATCCCCACCGTTTTTCCGTGTTTTGAGAATGCTCACCGCAAATTTTTATTTTTTGTGACTTCCTTTTCATCTGAAATGATGCGATGAATCTTTTCTCAGAAAATAATTTCTCGACATTCAGACTGCTCAGTGCACACGCTCGAAGCTGTGCCTGTGCTGAATTCCTGCCATTTTGTAGACGGCTTCCTGCTGCCT
>NW_010433146.1:11451-13898 GCF_000710305.1 Buceros rhinoceros silvestris
TGTAGACGGCTTCCTGCTCCCTTACTGAGTGTGCAAGGCTGAGAAGAGTGAAAAGCCTGTGTTTCAAATCCAGAATTTGCTCTCTGTGAATATTCTTAATTAAACATTTAAAAAAGTGAAGCATTAAGTTTCAGTACTTTTGTCGACAAGATTTTTCATAGGGATCCTAAGAGCGGCATGAGAAATAATACTGTTCCGAGGTGCGGTGAGGACGCTATTAAAAATGTAGGACTGCAGCTGGGTGTACGTTGGTTACATTTCCCAAGCTGAGCTGTTGTGTTCAACTCTGCCGAAATAGCAACTGTCACCAGCGACAGTCACAAGAGATGCAGCCCGCAGAGAATCACATTGAGCAAAGAAGAATATCTAGGACAGTGATTTAGCTGTCTGGATTATAATGTTCCTCAGAGATGCTTTAACATTATTAAAAGGTCTCCTAAAGGAAGATGACAGGCTATTCAGGTCCGCCATGAGTGAAACAGAGGAACAAATAGCAAGTGCGTGAAGGGTGATGATGATACAAGCACATGAAAAATTCCAAGCAAGTTGATGGGAATGCTGGAACAAGACATTCAACCTGAATTTTAGAAAATTCCTTTCTGTGCTGCCATATGTCGTTATATGAGGAACAACGACAAAACTGGCTTTGAACCAGTGAAGCATAAAAAATTTTCGTGGCTTGGGTGACAGGCTCATTTGCACAAACTCATGGCCCAATGGTCACATAGCAAACAAGATGCATGAGATCAAAGAAGTGCCCGTCTCAAGCCAGGGCTGGAGATAGAGACCTGTGACGCATTTAAAAATTCTTAACAGAACTGCCAGGGCCGGTCTCTCCTCAAAGGAAGAGAAGGTGTATGCATGTGGACTTGCAAGGGTCGGCAGCAATCTGGCATTCTTTGAGCGAATCGTACACGTGGCAGGGCTGCCAAATGCAGATGGACCAAAGGGAGATGTCCAGATGTAACTGCAGATGTCACAGGAAATTAAGCCATTCACTTGTGCTAGCGATTTAAGACGTTCCATTTCTAGGTCAGATGACAGCTTAGTTGGCCATTACTGCAAACATCTCTGACTTTTCTTGAAGTTTTCTGCCTAGAACCCGTAAAAAAGCAAAGGACAAGCACCATTTTTATAAGAAGCACATTATAAAACCACATGAAGAATTAACTTTACAGAGGTTAATGATGAACAAAGGAACTAGTTGTTGAAGGACGAGGTTCTCTAGCACTCAATAAAAACATAACTGAAGAAAAGACTTGCAACTATTTGTTGCCACTGTGAAAACCAATATTGCCAGTTGCTCATATGTAAAAATGTAAATATTTGTTCTAATAGATACTGTTATTATAGTTTGTGATTAATTAGATTTTTGAGTAAACTGGCAGTGAGAATCATTCATCTGTGCTGCCGCTGTGTCCTGTTGAATGGTATCTTGGACACTGAGAGACAAATTGTTCGCTTGATAAATCAGACCAGCAAAGAATCTAGAATCATTGTTTAATCAATGCTGCTGAAATTCATTTATTTCAGAATTCAACCACCTCACTCTGTATAAAGGTCTCCATTACTGCATAAACTACTTAGTATTTCTCACATGAGGACGTTTCAATTATATGGTAAAAATCTGAGCTCAGAATGTGAATTATTGGGGGAAATTCAGTATTTTAAGTAAGAAATGTTACCCATTTTCTACCTCTTCCAATACCAAAGAGAACATTACTGCCCTCCAGCAGTAACAGCCTATCGCTTTTATTTTAGCAGCTGGTTAACTAAGCATCGGCACAGAACGTGTGACAAGGTAGTCAGATCCCTAGGCAGTGAAAACGGACCTTTGATTTGCTGGCGGAAAGAAAAGGAATCATTTTTTGTCAAAGCTTTGAAAAGGATAAGAGTAATTTTTAGAAATAAATGCTTTAACTTTTTTGATTTCCTGCAAAGCCTCCATTTCTGTAAGAAATGAAGAGTTTTAATCTTCTTAGTAAGCTTTTTGATCAGTATTTGATTAGTTTATAAAATCAGTCTATCACACTTTTCTAATGAAATGGAATATTTTTGCTGTTTCTTTTTCTTACTTGTGTCGATCCGCGTGTCTGGCACGAGTCTAGTTCAGCTCCTGCCAAAGAGTCTGTACTGATGAATGACATTTGTACCGCTGTTTAGTCCAAACGCCCCTGTCGCATTTAACTGATTACAACCTTCAGGGCCAAGAAATACTGATAAACAATCAGAATTGCAGAGACAAGGGGACAAAGTTTTTTGCTTGTGCTTTGGAGATGTTAAAAAAGCATTCGCAGCCTCCTGACTTTGGAGACAGAAACGTAGTGAAAGCAGGAAATGTTTACATCTCATTTTTGGATGAGATGAAGCAGATGAAGAGTGATTTGGCTTCCTTTAAGAAACCCAATTAGCTGGAAAAATAATATTTTAATACTGGGTCCTGCTGA
>NW_010433146.1:13966-18365 GCF_000710305.1 Buceros rhinoceros silvestris
GAATTCTGTACTTGTATCACTGCATACACTTGTAATCAATCCCGTAACGTGCCTTCTGGGCACCTGCTCAAGCCTTAGGCTTTCATGGGACAAACCAGCACAACAGCAGGAAAAGCCTATCACAGTTCTCCTTTCCCTGGCTTCCCGCACACTCCGTGCCTCTTCTGCTTGGGGACCTTGGGCTGTCTTAAAACAAGCTGGGAGGCACTGCTATTCCTTAGAGACCCTTCATGGGGCCACCAAGGATCTGAGGCTATGTATCAGTTAGGGAAGACTACCAAGACTCTTGCTGGGAGGTGATCCTGGGACACCTTAAAGGCTCAAATATTGTGATCTCCTTCTTTCTAGCTTTGGAACTGATCATGTTTAGGGGTTGCTCTTGTCCTGGAGTGGATAACTACTGAGGGTCAGAGGACAGGTGTCCAATTTCATCCCTAGGTCTCTATGAGCAGTTGTTCATGCCGTGAATGTCTGGTGATTCGCTCACAGGCCTTTAGTGTGTGACTGATGCCGCTCCTCAGTGGTTACGGTCCTTCTGTCCAGAAAAGCTAAGGCAGCAAATCCTAGTGGTCAAACCTCTCTCCCACAGAGGGGGAAGAGGAGAGTACATGTAACGACTCATGCTTTTCCTCTCAAATAGGTCTAAGTGACACAACACTGGGCTTGGATTCTGTTCTGGACTTGCTGACTTGGGCAGGGACCCCTAGAGGCTCTGCTGACGATGCCATGTGCTGACTCAGGAGGCAGGCTGCTTTGACAGGATGTTGCACATCCTGCCATTGCCACATCTGTTATCCGAGGGCAAGTGTTAATCAGCAGCGGAATGGAAGATCCTCCCCAGCAGCCCAAATGTGGCACAAGTCTTACCTAGTTAAGCTTCACTGGCTCAATCATGTTAATTTGCTCCTGACCCAATGCCCCCAGCACTGCAGTTCAATGCGTTTATTAATTCTAGGAATGAGCTTTTGTATTAATTTTGTTGTACTGAGACACAATGAAGTGAAGATAGGTGGCTTCTCTTTTCTCTTCTCTTCTCTTCTCTTCTCTTCTCTTCTCTTCTCTTCTCTTCTCTTCTCTTCTCTTCTCTTCTCTTCTCTTCTCTTCTCTTCTCTTCTCTTCTCTTCTCTTCTCTTCTCTTCTCTTCTCTTCTCTTCTCTTCTCTTCTCTTCTCTTCTCTTCTCTTCTCTTCTCTTCTCTTCTCTTCTCTTCTCTTCTCTTCTCTTCTCTTCTCTTCTCTTCTCTTCTCTTCTCTTCTCTTCTCTTCTCTTCTCTTTCTTCTCTTCTCTTCTCTTCTCTTCTCTTCTCTTCTCTTCTCTTCTCTTCTCTTCTCTTCCTGAGGACTGATGTGTTGGTCTATTGTTTTGCATCTCAGGGAATTTAGTACATTCCTCAGAAGATGACCCAGGTTGTTATAGAGACAGGTGACCGGACTGAGTGGACTCGTGATGCAGCACAGGAGGTATCACGTTTTAGTAGCAGAGAAATTTAATTTACCAAAGGGAGATATTCCTTGATATTGATAAATAATAATAATAATAAAAATAATCTCCGCTTTCAAAGAATGATTATTAAATAAGATTAAATATTGATTTTTCATTATGAATAAATATATATAGTTAAACAAGGGAGTCAATATGAGCTACTATGACATTAGCCTTATGAGCTACACGTTGCTACCACCGGGTTCAGAGGGAGGACTTCATTACTTCAGTAGAAGTGAGATGAACTCCTCTGAGAAAAATTATGCAGGAGTGAGTTTTTCACCTTAGCCCGACAGGGAGAAGGATCTTTCTCGTGTTTCATTAAAGAGAGTGACCTGTTTCAGGCTCTTAGGCTAAGTCCTCAGAAGAGACAGATTTTAAATCCTCCCCTCAATGAACCCAGCAATAGTTTAGTTCAACCAGCCCCAGGCACTTCTCTGCTTTCCAGCAGTGAAGAAAAAGAGGCGTGCAGAGCCCTGCCTCACAAGCTGGTGTTTTTTTCTTAAATACTGAATTAATCAGAAATTAATTTTCCACATTTGCCAGTTTCAGCCACAGCTACAGTTATTTCCATATGCCATGACAAGGCTTTAAATCATGGCCTGTATTTTTGTGTTGCCTGAAATCCAGAGCGAAGCTAAGTTTACTTCAGAGGCAGCGGCCAGCTGTCTACTGGGCATCGATGATCATGCTCATCCAGAGCCTGTCTGAAGTTTCAGACAGTAATTACCCTCTGTGTCTAATAAAACCTGAGGAAGTCATTAGTCTTTTTCTGCGACTCTGCTATCCTGCATTACCTAACCTGGATTCAAGGCAGCTTCGTGGTGAGGAACAGGGAGTGTGGAGAAAAGGGAAGAAAGTAAATAATTTGTCAGCTTGTCGTCGTGCCTCCCTTCACCTGGGGTTTGAACAAAAGCAGGACAGAACACAAAGCCTCGGTAACAGCTGCATGGTTCTGTCTAGCCCAAGGGGAAGGAGGCAGCCAAACCTGCCCCCTCTACTTTCCCACTGCCTGCTACACCCTCTGCTCAGGGGACGTGTGCTCAGATCTGGTTCGTGCGGGGCTCCAGCGCCAGATCCTGCAGCAAACTGCACATGCTGCAGCAGCTGACAGCAAATCCCCGAGGCAGAGGGCTTCACTGCATCAAATATTAAAAGGCATACTGCAGCAGGCCCTCCCTGCTTTACTCCTGCCCGGATTTAACACCCAAGAAACCTCCCTCTCAGCCTTCACTGCAGACTTGGAAGCAGCCCTTGCAGCAGTCTCACTGCAGAGACTGCAGTGCCCTCTGGTTTGCAGGAACCAGGGTGAGGAGGTGACACCCCGGGAATAAAAGTATGTGTGGGTCCATCTATCTGCAAGTGGTGGGAGAGGGGTCAGGTGTTCCACTGCTGATGGGGCTGCTGTGGAGCAGAAGAGCCCAGTGGGGATAGGCAGGTGCTGCAGAAAACACGAAGCTCACAACAGGTTGGCGATACATCCCTCTGACGAGGGGGGCACTCATTTTTCTCTGGCAGCCACCCACGTCCAAAGTGTAATAAACCCACAACATTGATTATTTTTCTTTAAAAATAGAGTGTGCCCTCCCACTAGCTCCTTAAATAAATTTCTTGCTCCTGTTCTCTTCAGCTCAAGGTCACCTGGAAGTGCAGCTTTCTCACTAGCACATTGGTATTCCACCACAGGAGGGAGGAGACCTGAGAGCCTCAGGGCTGCGACCACAGACTTTGCCCACACACCCTATCTGGGCTAAGCCTGAGGCATCTCAGAAAACAGTCTGGCTGTCAGTCACAGGGCTCTGTGCTTCCAGGGGCTGAAATACGGTTACAAAGCTCTTTTAACCCATTAACTGATTTAAATATTACTGGTTTTCCCTCCACAATGGCTTCTTTTGCTTTTTTATTTATTTGCTTGATCAAGGGCATTTTAGTCTACCGCATGGGTCCAGGATACTTGTCCGTGAGATGTGCTCTTTAGATATATTTTCAAAGCTTTAGAGGGTCAATTCATGGTCTTCAAAAATCTGTGGTCTTCGATGTACGCTTGGGTTAGGTGTGAAGGCAGCAGCTGCACTACAAGATCTCTTAACGCTGCATGGGTTTTCTGCTCTGTGTGTCACTGGGGTTTTGTGAAGGAAGGAGTCGCCTCCCTCATTTTATTCACTTACTGAGGAAGAAGTTTAGGCAACGTGAAAGCAGTTCAGTCTGAAATATCTGAACTGGGTAATGTTGCTTACAGAAAACAAATTCTCCATCAGACATAGCACTGCTCCCACATTATTCTTAGGTCAAGAATGAAGACTCGCTGGTTCTTCAGCCAGGAATTTAGATTACATAAAATACACAAGAAAACAACGATTGCTTTAGATTTAAATTGGAGTACATTCAAGTGAAGTTCATGCCCCATCCTGCTATCTTTTCTTACAGGAGTAGTATTTATAAATACATGGCAAAGCACATCAATATTCTTGATTGGAACTTACTTTACTAACGAATGACTTCATTAGCAAGTATTGTTCTTGTCTTCAAAATGTTCCCATTTCTAAAAATCCCCGAACATACATTTGCAGAGGAGATAGAAGTGAAGGGAGAGCTCTCCAAGCTAAAACCAGCTGAAAAAATAAAGAGGTTTTGGCTGATAATGAAAGACCAGAGCGTTTCCACCAAAACCTGAAAAGATGGCTCTCTCCTGGGGTGCCTCAGAGGAGAGACACATTTACTGGTTCCTCAACAGCTCCAGCAAAACCCTTGAGTGCACCATCTGCTTGAGACACTCAGCCCTGAACACTGACCGCTTGACAGCTTAAAAGTGTAAAAGCGCTTGTGGGGTAGAATTTCCGTATTTCCAACGCCTGGTCTCACAGGCTTCTCGGCATGCTGTTTGAGGACAACACCGGAAGCCTCCTTCCCCTGCTGAA
>NW_010433146.1:18426-24648 GCF_000710305.1 Buceros rhinoceros silvestris
TAAGCCCCCTTCCCCTTCTTAACGTGCCTTTGAGGAGGATGTCTGCTGCCGTCTCTCTTACCCAGGCATTTCCACCATGTCACAGACCATGCTGGGCCAGATGTATGCAGCGTTATGAGCTGGTCACAACAGGGACTTTGCCCTGTGGTCCTTGTCATGCTGCAGCTTCGTAAGCAACGGTGCCTCTTGCTCCTGGTCTGCTGGAGGCTAAGTCTGGGTGAGTCATCTCCGTGATGCTCCGGAGGCAGTGCTGCTGAGAGTGCCTTGTCCTTGGGACAAGCTGTGCTCTCCCATAGCGGGCGGGAAAAGCAGACTGCCTCAGCTGAAACACTGCGTTTCTGTGGGTTTATGCGCAGGTGAATGAATGCAGATGTGCCTAAATAAACGGCAGTCTTACGAAGGCAGAGGTTGCAAGGCAAATCCTGGTTTTCTGATGTAAAACAAGTACCATTTTAATGTTCAGAGGAATCAAATTGGCTGTCACTTTTCATCAACATCAAGGAATATTTTATTCCTTCATTTTGGCATGGCTATCTATAAAGGCTCTGGCCTTAAAGGCCCAAAGGGACCCCACGTAGGTTCCAGTGATGGCAGAAAAAGGTTTAGGGATTTAAATGAAAAAGAATTGGAGCTTTCATTGCCAGGCAATACCCTCATCTCTCTGCCCTCAGCTGCGTAATGTACACTCTGCTCCCCAGCTTGAAATCTGGAGCTGTAGGATATTGACAGCGAGACTGTGGGAATATTCAAGCTCTGTTCCAGGGAAATCCTCTACTTGCTGAATTCTGCAACTTGTTTGTGACCAGACTGTGATTGCTCTCAAATGTCAGCTATTAATTTTTTTTGCTGAGTTTATTCTTGCTGTTTCTGTTGGTAGCATGTGAATTGCTCTCATCCCAGCTCACTGCTGTGGTTCATCGTCCGGCAGCTGAGTGAGTGGGTTACTTTTGTTCCAGCACATGCTGTAGCCAGAGAAACCTCTTGGCCATGCTGTGTGTAGACCTTCACAGGTGATTCTCGATCTGCGTAGCTCCAGTTGTGCTTTTGTGCCCTAGATGAATATAAGGCAGTCTGGGTTTCTGCTTCGTTTTGCTTTCCGAGTCCTGTTTTCTCCAGTTAGAACACTCCTGTGCTACAACAGCGACTGTGCCGTCGGCAGTAGTTGTACCCGCGTATCCTGGAGGTCTGTGCGTTAAATACAGAGGCTTTCAACAGGAGTCCCCATATAGCTCTGTGCTACAAATCGTTAGCACATCGGCTTCCCAGTAGCCAGGCTGCTGGGGCCAAGGATCAGGCGATTGTCATTCATTTTATTTACGTGATCAAATTTCATCTCGTGTTCTGTTGCTCAGCAGAGCTCTGCAAATCTCATGTAACCCCATAGGATCCCCTCCAGCTCATGTCCTTCCTGAACCTTTCCCCTACAGATTGTATCACAGCCTCTGTCAATATATCCATCACCCTTTACAGTAACGACTGCAGCAGGGAAAGGGGGGAGCATCTGCAAAATATTGTAAGTTCTGAGCTTTCAGAGCCCTCATCTATGGGTTGATGAGATTTCACCAGTAACGAAGCAACTGTAAGATCCAGGGAAGGGGCAGCATTCTCACAAGGAACTGGAAAACTTTCTACTCCCAAATACAAATTAAAAGGAAAAGGTTAGGAACCAAACTAGGCCATCTTATGTGCCCTTGCAGGCCTTAATTCCTTCACAAACATGTGCAAACTGAATAAAAAGAACTAGCTAAATAAAAATCCCCACTCAGAGAGAAAGATTTTGATCCTCTGTTAAAACAGTTTGAGCGGAAAGGATTTCGCAGCCTCCCCGTTAATCTGCTGATCACATGGCTGAAAGCGATGCGCTTGAGGCACTATCTGGCCTGTTGTTGAATTGATTGGTCAACAAAAAAAGAATAGAAGTTGTGCTCCTGTATTAGTACGGCTAAATCCTCGCCTGCAAGTCCGGGTAATCTTCACTGAGTTTTTTTTCATCAGCCTGCGGAGGAATAAAATGGACGAATGGAAGACAGAGAGGTTTCTGCATCAGCCTCGTGAGCCTGTGATAGATAATGAGCAGTTCTCGTGCCCTGCGCCGGGGGAAGCCAGCGTGCATGTGTGCCCTTGGTCTCTTCACATTGATATTACTGATTCCTGGGAAATGAGTAGCAGCCAGGAATTAGTCGTAGGTGTGAATCAGAAAGCAGCAGTGGCCTTTGAAAACGAGTGAGTAAGTTTTGCATATCCGTGGGGTGCTATTATGCATTCCTGTGGCTAATATAATTTGTTACTTAGCCTAGAAATGTCAGATGCTTTCAGTATTTAACTTGTACAACTGCAAGTGCGCTGTAAATACATGTCGTAAACAGTCGTTCTCGCTTTATTGCTTTTTGTATAAATATTCACCAGTAACGAACAGGGTGGATATGACACTAGGATCTTCCTATTTAATCTCCTAGTTGCACCCAGTGAAGGGAGCAGCCAGATTTTCTCCCTTGTTTGAACAACGTGTGCAATACCATGTTTCCAGGAGTGGGTCTGGGCTGGTCAAGGGTCCAGCGTCACTTCAGGGAGATGAGCTGTTTAAGAGCAGCAGTATTTTTTGTTGTTGTGACTCTATGAAAGGGCCTTGAAATAATAAATTTAGATCTGTAAAAGGTTTATTGGCTTAAAACTGGGTTCCCAGGCGTCTTTGCTATATAAACTGCATTTTAAAAAGATACTCTGCTGTGTCCCTATATTGTGCCAGCTGCATTTTACATGCTCTCACGTCTGTCTGTGTATCACCTATATAGAGACAGAGAATGAGGGCAGTTAAACACTAAGCAGGGTCCTTTCTTCTTATAACGTGGCTGCAGCTGTTTCTTTTTCTTTCCTGAAAGGAAGTAAGTTTTTCAGAGCTCATGGACTTTCTTCAGCTTCACCTCCTACATCTCCAGTTTAAGTTCCCAGTGGAGGCTACAGCTCAAAGCAGAGGAGAGTGGAGCCAGGATAGGGCTGGGCTGCCCTGGACAGTGAGCCCTGAGCCAAGAGCATGGCTGTTGGTCTGCAGGACACAAGACATCCTTGGGGGTAACTTAGAGCGCCCTTGGAAAGTTCAACCTTTTTTGTTTGGTTGGTTGGTTGGGTTTTTTTTTTCTTTTTTTTTTGCTTGTCCATTATCAAAGCTCCGTTGCCCTGGAGAAAATCCACTGAGAGTCGTGGGGAGGTGCAGAGGGTCTCCTGAGATCCTTTCAGAGACATTTCAGTCGGCAGTTTCTCAAGGTGATGGGGCTTTGTCTCAGGCCTGTAATCTCTTGTGCCTTTTCAGTTTTGCATATGGTGTTGCATTTCCACATGGCGGTGCCCTTGGCACAAATGTCTGCATGCACAAGGGAAAAACCTCGAGCTGGCAAGATCCCGTCCGTGTATGTATCGTATAACGAACAGAAGGATGGACAGACAGACAGGTTGATACAAGGATACAGGGGTAATAAAGCTGTTTCTTTAAAGATAAGGCTCTGTAATTTGAAAAAAGAAAAGAACATGAATAATCAGTGATAACCAAGACTCTCAAAGACAACGAGATCTTTTCTTTAACATCTTTTTTGCTGTCCCTCATAGCTGAAAAAAACCAAACCACCTTCTTCAGTTAAAAATCCTGTTCTCCAAATAACACCATCAGCCCAGTTTCATAACACTTATATTTTGTCAGCTGCTGATTTGACTCTGGCGACTTAGTTAAAGAAGATTTCTGCTAAAAATATATCAGTCCATTGGTTGAAACGTGGCCAGACTTTTACCATCAGGCAGAAATGAAAGGAAAAGATGAATAGCAGAAAGAGAATGAATTGCTTTGTTTACTGTAAATGCATGTCAATAGGGGAAAGTTGTCCATTTACTTTCCTGATAGCCTCATGATCACAGTGTGCAGAATTTTACTCTCCTATTAAAATGTTTGTATGTAGTCATAGCTGCATTAACTGCCTTCCATTCATTTCTGTGACGTTAAGGTCACAGCTGCATAGCCAGAACCTACACTGCCAACTCTTTCTAGAAGAAGGTGTCCTTTGGGCATCCCACGTTTGCCTCTGTGCCCACGCGAATGCACTGGAAGCTGGTGAAACCCGCCCACAAAAGCCACAGCGGAGCTGCAGCCCTTTGGCCCAGCTGCCAAACGTGTGCACGCTCCACCGGCGAAGCAACGCTGCGCTTACAGGGCGTCAGAGGTTCTGCGAGGGGAAAAAGAGCGTAGAACTAAGAGCAAACGCTGAGAAGGAGTGAAGGAGTGGGGCGTGAGCAGCACTCGGTTCAACACAGTCATCAGGTCCTGTGCAGCACAACAAAAGTAAGTCCTTACTGGTGTAACACAGCTCAGGGGCAGGGGTAGGTGTGAGTCCTGGGCTGCAGAGAAACCTTGGAAACAGGAACCACGCAGAAAGGAGTTCTGCCTGCTGACAGCCCATAACAAACACCATCAAGGGAACACCTCATTCCTGGCTATCGCTTTGAAATCAAAGCTATGACAGCATCGATGAGGGTGGTGTTAGCTGTGTTACCGCTGATCTTCTAAACTAAAACACTGCGTTCTTGTTCTTTTGCCACAAGATATTTTTTTCACATTTTCCTCTCTACCAAAACCATCAGCCATTCCATATTAAGCTTGTAAAAGCGCTAGTAACACTCACAGATGGTCTCGTCCAGTCCTAAAAGCATCAGGATTAGTAAAGAAGGGATAGCACCGCTTTTCAACATACCAGTGAGGAATTTTGTGGCTGTTTTAATGACTGAGATATTAATTGTTCCATTCAAATAATTAAAAAAAAAATCCTTTCAAATGAAATAAAATTACCACAAAATTTCCCCCTGATTTGCAGATTTCTACAAAAAGCAGCAGAAATTACCTCTACTTTGTGACAGAGGCCGATGCAAATGTGCTCTCTTTTCTTCCCGTGATACTCGTGGGTTTCCTTTCTGTCATCCAGTTAGCCTAAAAAATCTTTCTCTAGCTTGTGGGTTTCCTTTTCATCACCTATTTAGCTAAAAAAAAGTCTTTCTTCAGTCATCTGTCTGCTTTTTTTGATCATTATGAGAAATTTGAGGACAATCTCTACCGGTTTGCATTTTCTGCCGTTGGTTTGATCTGCAGGTAATGTAAGCGTGTGTAACTCTTCTGATACGGTGACATTTTTCATTGACTTTGCAAAGGCCTTAAAAAGACTTGAGGCAATGTGGAAAGAGACCTTTTGCACAACCGCTCATGTTTAATACTCTCTTGCAGAAGCTCAGCTCACTTTCTCTGTTGCCACTGGGTCTGCTCCTCCTCATTTATGAAGGTGCAGAGGGAAACCCGTCGCCCATGACCACAAACCAACATCAGCCGGTTGGTTGTCACCACACTGATGTGTAAGACATCACCACCACCAGGACTAAGAGTAAAGAATGAGTAGACAGGGCTGAGTTGCTGTAATTTTCTCATGCCACATTACCTGTTATGTACCTGAAGTGCTCCTGACTCACAGACACTAACTGCAGCACCGGGGGCTAGTTAATAGGCACGGACACAGTTCGTCTGCAGTATTACAGTGACTTTACGAGGTTGAATTAGATTGATCCAGCCTCTGTGGGAGAGATGTGGGTGAACAGGCTGTTGCTCACTGCTCGCTGGCATCCCAGGCTACGATCGACTCCTTTCCCAGAGCCCACTGAAAGTAGGTGTCTCATACCACCTGCAAAATCTCAGCAATTCGCAGTTGTGATCCATGAGCAACTCTTGAACAGTGAGGAAAAGAGCAGTAACGCTATGGTGCAGACAGGTGCTACGAGCCAAGGGTGGCTTCCCAGGAAACCTGTGCCCGCCCTTGCCCCACACTGGTTTTGCTATCACTGCCCAGCTTTGCCTCCTGCCCTTGCCCCAAAAGGTCGTTTTGTTTCGGGATGCTCAGCAGAGGTGATGATTAACTTCAACCAGGAGATGTGGGAGAGAGCTGGATGAGATGGAGGCAGGGGGCTGGACCAGGAGCTCCGTGCGCTCTTGAGAAGACTGTGGAGGGAACAGTTTCTTTTTACAAACCAAGGAACAGCGAACACAGCAGGCCTCATGCAGCCTGGTGGGATAACTCTTTATATTCCCCAGGAAAATCTGCCATGCAGTTGCCTTATTCCTTGCTGCCCCTTGCTGTCCCCCCTCAATAAATGTCCTGCAATAATTCCATTATATTTGTATTTATATTTGTATTTGTATTT
>NW_010433147.1:0-22358 GCF_000710305.1 Buceros rhinoceros silvestris
CTGGACACCTTTATTTTAAAATGTAATTTTTCCCCCATACATTGTTATAAATTTAAATTTTATAATAAATATACTTAATGTATTATCTATTAATAGGAGCCTGCATTATAATAAAAAGCATAAAATTTGAGATTACAAAATCCATAAGCAGAAAAAAAATTCTGTATAAAATATAACCAGATTTTCTCTCATTCTCAGATATAATCAAATTCTACAGACAGCCAGAAGAAAATATTTTAACAAGTCATGCTCATCAATAAGAAAGTCAACATTTCATTTATTTTACGCTCTCTGAAATATCATCAAGAAAACTGTGACTGCCCAAGTAATAAACCTAATTATCCAGAAAACTTTGTACACAGAATATTTCTAGTTACACAAACCTAACAGCACACTAAATGAGTCTGTTAGTCTCTTAAGGGGAGAAACATGCTGCACCCCAATAGACTGACTCTCCACAAAACTGTAAATAAGAGTTGTGATTATTAAGTAACGTAACGTGCAAAACCAGACTCATTCATATATGCACGTGTATATGCATCCACACAAACGCATATCCAAACGCATTTGGAAAGAAATGGGAAAAGATCACGAGGCCTTTGCCAGTTGTTTGAACCATTTAAATTCAGCAACATCTCCAGACACATGAAGAATCCAGTAAGCCTCCAGGATGTTTCTTCTATGGGAAAGTTACGCCTGTCTCCCAGTGCCATCCATAGCACAGGCCATCAAGTAGAAGGAATACATGCAGTCAGATGTGTGCAATGGATGTACTACCTCTCTCCAGCTATAAAACTTGTACAAAATTAGTCCACTGGGGCAATAAGCAGCAAGTTTAAAACATGGTGTATCTCAGACCGACCTAAAGCCTACTGAAGCCAAAGGGAGCCCTTCAACTGATACCACATTCGCTTTGGCTCAGTCCCATAAGTAACTCACAGACTAGGTTAACCAGACAAAAGAGGCTGGAAACATAAAAAGGTGTTAGGAGCAGACTTTAAATAGGAGAATTTTGGTTTTGGTTTAAGTTTTAGATGCAACACAATGTTTAAGACAGCCCTATAATAACACTTTTTCAAAAATTCACAAGGCTAAGAGACATCTAAAACTAAGACACTTGTTTTCAGGCTCATGCTAGTGTGGGCGCTGTGTTGACTCTTTTGTACAGCTGGGGATTTTACCATCACAATCCATGGTTTACAAAAATTCAGAGAAGCCAGACATTATGTTACAAGTGTGTTAAGAAGAGATTTTCTGAATGATTCGTATTCTCTGAATTCAAATCTTGATGAAAAATTATCACATCCATACTATGTTTATTCACACTCATTTATTAAACAGTCAAACCTTAATTTGTACGTGTGTATTCTTAAAGAATGCTATGAGGAAAAGTACTTTCCTATAACATGCCCCTTGCTACAAAACACTGTAAAACCTGGTCTGGCCATTATGTACCAGCTCGGGGGCCACTGGCTTCAGAGTCTGCCTTCTGCAGGCGGCTTTAGTCAAATGACCTTGTAGTCTCAACTACAACATCTCCGAGGTATTTCATAAACATCCTGTAATGATCTCAATAATGGGATTTGCTAGCTGTTACAGATACATGTTTCTGGTAAATAACCCGCCCCACAGTGTGCCTGCACAGTCCCGGTCTTTTCAGCTGCTCAGAGGTAAACATGCAGATGGGAAGAAAGGCTCCTGTAATAATTAGCCTTGAGAATTCTGAGCATGGAAAATACACCAGCAGCATATACTGAAAATATAAACCTATGGGTTTCAGAGAAAGTTTAGCTCCTGCTGGTGCTTCTGAAAATTTTGTGAAGTATCAATTTGCACCTCTAAAAATCTGGTTACTCGGCAACTACTTCTTGAAGACTTCGAGATATATATGCACATCAAACGGACTTTTAGAAATTAGACAGATGTGCTTTTTATAATTTTACTCCGATCTCAGTTTTTACACCCCAGAAATTCCATAATCTTCTCTCTATGCTAACTGCCTAGTGAATACCAATTTGATATTTTTCTTTCTGCATTTTACACAGAGTAACTTTTCATGATGATGTCCCGTGCAATTGCAAAACCAGCAATAACATTTTCATAAATTGTTTTAATTTGACAATTTAAATTGCAAGTGCTAAGGGATCTTTAATCCAAATGAACACATTACCTTCTAAAATGTAACTACCTGCTAACCTCTACGCGACTTAGCACAGTTAACTGCTGCCATGGAAAGTTTTACATCCATAATGCACTAAAGGACGGATGCATATATGTATATATAAAACAACAATAGGATTTACATCTATTATTTATCAAAACATACGAGGTGTGTCAAAAGTATAAAGAACAAATATTTTATGTCTTGGAAGAATTACAAATCTATGTGTAACTATATACTGTATTTGAATCCAAACTTGAATAAAAAGAATTCCTCATTAATATCACAGTATGTGCTTATCAAACTCTGTCTTTGTTCCCTGAGAGACTCTGTAAACATTCATCCAGAGACTGCAGTCGTTTCCAGGGGATTCATGACCCTATATTTGGCTGTTGCTCAAATACAACCTGTTTGCTGTAACCCAACATTTACTGAGTATGACAAGTCACTGACCAGTTTGGAAACTGGAGTTAGTATCCTTTTCCTGACAAGAACTGTGCTTCATAAAAGTTCTGACAGAAACCTGCCATATCAGCTTTGATTCCCCAAATATACCTGCTTCTTGAAATCCAGCGGTTAGACAGTCCTCAATCTGTTTAATATATACCACAGTGATTTGCATTGCTCTAGTTCCTTAATCAAAATGTTGTGCAGTGTTAAGTCAAATATAGAAGACTATAACAAAGACATGATAAAAACAAATAAGATAATGAACACTAAGGGACATGAGACCTTGGAAATTCAATTTATCCTATTTTGTAACCTGATCACTGTCAATAGATAGTGGACATGAAGTGAATATAGAAGTTGAGATGTATTGTTTCCAAACATGCAGACAATGATTACTGCCGTAAGATCTGAAATACTATAGTCATATTAAAAAAAAAAAAATTAGGAATTTTCAGAATAATTGATAACAAAACTGTTGGCATATACAATTCCATACTCTTAAAGTTTACAGCAATCTAATGATTAGATATTCAGATAACAGCCTCTGAAGTGTTTGATATTGGCTTTATTAAAGAAAGGAAGTTGGAGTAACTGGATGTTGCCTGAGTCAGCATGGTAACCTCTGTTTTCCTATTGAATGAAATGTTGTTGTGACCTGGCTGCTAAGAAAAGACTTGCACTGTAATATAAAAATCATGTAAGTAAAATCTTATTATAGCTAAAAACAGTTTTTCACTAAAATACACAGGTGTTTTAAAAATCAAAGAATGTGTAATAAAGATTTCAGTTTCTAAAAAAAACCCAAAGAAACCCAAAACACTAAGAAATGTCACTGGTACATTCGCATGATAGCTTAACAGTCATCCACTGGAAAAAATGGAAGCAATTTAAGGCTGAGATTTCCTCCTGCAAATAAATTCACTGTTTTTCCTTAAGAGGCCCTCCCAAGTATTTGTTATTTTCCAGTTCATGACATCTTTTATTAGTCACTGGTAGCCTGAAGAAACCCTAATTGTAGCATTTACCATATAAATAATTCTTCCCACCTCTCTCTCAAACTTCGCAGTATTGATTTTCACAATGCAAAGGGCTCAAGATACTTTTTATTCTTTTGGATTTATTTTTTTTTTTTAAGTTTCCTCATCCCAGTTCTTCGCCATGAGCTGCCTGAAGCAGTGAACGTGAACAGCACCAGGGCTTGTGGAGACTGAATGAAGGTAATTTACTGAAGTCTATTAAAGAGACTGCAGTGCCGAAAGCATGCTATGCTCCTCACATTTCACAGCTTCAGCATTTATTTTGATGAGGCCCTCAACAATTAAAGTTATTCTTTGTTCTGACTATTTTTTGAAGATACGCAGTTTTCTAAAAACCTTTTTACCTACTGATAGGCAGGCACTGATGTTCCTACACGCAGACACACAACTCTCTAGATTTTCAGAAAACTATTAAAATGTGATTTTTAGGAGACTGTTTGGAAAATATTGCAATTTACATATAAGGGAAACCTCCCTAAAGCTGTCAGTTGAATATCAAGAGGGGAGCCGTCTTACAGAGGCCTTGGGAAAGGAAAGAAATCTGCACCCATTCTGAAAATCTGTGGGATCTAAATGGATCCTTCACGTGTGGTGAAATGTGTCACTGATCTTTGTGTTCGTGAGCAATAACCTCTTCGCAAAATACAGTGATCATTTATGGATTATCAACTGTAATTGCTTCTTGATACCACAGAAAAAGGAGTCTGTCAAGATGAATTATGCAAGACCATAAATAACCAAATCACATTTTTGCTTCTCAGGATGAACACTCTTACCTTCAGTCCTCATAGTATTATATACTGTTTTCTTTATATTCCATATGCTATGGACAGCAGCTTCAAAGAGTACGCTAAGTATCAGTATTGCACTTGTTTTTTCTTTAATAACAATTCAATTTAGTAACATCATTTGAAATGCAGATAATATTTTTATTGTATCGTGTCTGTTTAAGCATTTTAGCTGAATTCGAGTTTGTTAGCCCATCAGAATAGAAATCGAACAGTAAGTAGGCATCACACATTTATTTCAGTAGGAACAAGGAGGAACTCTGAACACTCAGAAGTCGGATAATTTATTACATGCACGTAAAAAGTGAAGTTCAATCCTTGCTATACAACTAGAAAGAGGGTGATGAATATAATGATTCTAATCTACTTAACATGAACAGCAACAGAGCACTGAAAAACCATCAGAAATCTTCAGCACAAACCAATTATGCTGCTACTAGTATTTAATGCTTCAGTAACATAAGTTACAAAAAGCAGTTAAATGATTTACAGTCTGATTACAAGATCATCTGCCTTTAATCAAAAAGTTATTCTTAGGCTGCAGGTTATCAATGAGGTTTCAGATATTCACCTATTTCATTTTTGAGCAAGAGGCTTTTTATTTTAAGATATGATGAAATTCAAATGACACTGCAGATTTCAAGCTGATGCAAACTGATACAAGAAAATCCATGGGGAACAGAATGCATGCAAAAGAGTATAGAGTTCTTAAAGTTATTCTAACATTATTATAATGCAGATGTTACAAACTAAACCTCAATTTCTTGATTATGAAAAATAACACAAAACAATGTTGAACACTGATGTAGGAAGCACTGGTAGATTTATTTCTAGGAGGATGGCTGTATTTCAGATACTGCTTATTATATTTTTTGTTTGGTTTATGAGTGCATTATATTTATTTTACAGAAAGACAGCTTGGTGCAGTAATTGTACACACAGCTGAGTGGTACACTTTCGTTCAGCACTGGACATTGACCCCCAATTCCCATTTTCCACCTACGCTTGAAAGGACAAAATGGCAGACAAAGCCTGAAAAAAGTCGGAAGCCCTAAGAGAGTCAATAAAGCCTGCAAGAAAGGAGAGCTCGGTATACCACTAACCTCAGCAACTACAATATTCCCATCACGTGTGTTATTACAGAAACGTACTTCAGTCGTGACTCATGTTTCAGAACTCGAACTTTAAGCACTTTAAGCTTAATATTAGCCAGTATCAGCTAAAATCTCAAAGAATTATAATAATACAGTGCAAGTACTTACACTGAAGATTTATGAAAAAAGAAACTTGAAAACTCAGTGCAAAATAATGTGTAGATTTTCATACCCGTATTTTTGAGGACAACTAATCGTGTATTTACATACATCATATTCTTAGGCAATACTGGAAGGAGAAAATTTTGATTCCCGAATCTATTCACATCTCTGAATGTTAATTCCAGAATACTGGTCAAAGCCATAAAGAGTCCAGACAAAATTATTCAGTAATACGAAAATTTTGCTGAACAGTTGGAATTTATCAGGTCAATAAAACCTGATTAGAAACAACTCAAACAAAGTGTTTCTACATTGACAAGACATACTTGGAGAGAATTGATTTTCCATGCAATAGGTGAATGGATTTCTGCCTTTTCCTTTAAAACTACCATTTTAAAGACCACGGTTTAGACCCTGTTTCCTATTTTTTAAAGTTAATGTTAAATTTTGCAGTGGCATTATCGTTTACTTCAGCTAATACAGGAGATAGTTGATTTCATACTTAGCATCATCATTAAGAAAAGATCTTGTCCTTTAGAAAACTTTAACAGTCTCCCTGAGTAATGTGTACATCTGTGAGAGTTTAAAAGCTGTGACCAAAAACTGCTACAAGATTTATTGCAGTGTTAGAATGTGATGCATCTATTCAGTATTCACACATAATACCCCAGGAGGTACCTGTTTACCAAAAAAAGTAATTCCACATTATTTCCTATTGCTTTTCATTATAGCAACATCAGAGCTTCTTTCAACCGCTGGAGAATAGTAACTGCTTAGGAGAATGCAAGAAGTAGATAGAAACTTTCTTCTGAGTTGATCTTGGCTGAGGTTTGTGCAACCAGAGCAGAATTTGATTAGTGATGAAGCTCAGTTTTCCCTTTCACAAGCAGTTGACTTGTTTTCATTTCCAGTGATCTCCAGGGTTCCCTTTCTATTTCAGCACAATGAAGTTTCTGAGGAACGGTCTACTTCTTCAGTGTTAATTGAAAATACAGCTGTCTTGAGGACCACTATAATTTCAAATTATATAAATTGTTCTCCTACCCTTCCTTTTGTTCAGTCAGGAAGATATGTGAGGCTGGTAAATAGAGGGGAATCCAAAGAAGATGCATCAAATCTTCAAATACGTGAGGAACAAAAAAAGCAAGAAAAGGAATATAGCAATTATACAGCAAGTCTGTGAACCCATTGACATAATCAAAGCTCCACCCATCTAAGACATATTCCATCACCTGGAGAGTCTTAAGGCTTTGTCTCCAAGATGGCAGGATTCAAAAATGAGCCAGAAGTTTTCAAGAGATGTGCTCAGGCAGGGTGAAACAGCTGTGGTTGTATACAACTTAGCAGAAGTTTATACAACACTTACACAACTAAATTTGAAGAGTCTGACACAGACGGTAGAAGTTGGATGTGTAGTTCAGTGTAGCAGAGTTAAGAGATTTGGACCTCAGGGCAGAGAAAGGCAGAAAGGACAGAAAGTGCAGATGAGAACCCCCAAAACTGTGGGTATTTTTCAGCTGCACTCCTTGGGTCACAATAACTGGGGAATGGACCACAATAAAAGGAAAGCTCACATTCCTGTGGCAGGCAGCCACAGATACTCAGTGGCTTTCAGTTCTGCAAAATGTACAAGGGGAAAAAAGAAAATGCAGGCTGAGTGTCATTTGCTAAACTTTGTTTCATGTCACATAATACTTTGAGAAAAAAATTATGTCCTATTTTATTGAGGTAGTGGTGTGCCTTAAACCCAGCTGGCAACTAAGCACCACACAACTGCTTGCTCATTCCGGACAGGAGAAGATACGAAACAAGGCTTGAGGGTTAGGACAAGGGACAGAGGGGGCTCACTCACCCATTGTGATCACAGGCAAAAGACAGACTTGACTTGGGGAAACAAAATCAATTTAATTTAAACAACAAAACCACTACCAATACACCAATCAAATCAGAGAAGGACAGTGAGAAAAACAACCTGATCTCAAATACACCTTCCCTCCCCACCTCTTCCTTTCTCCCCGGGCCCAGCTCTGCTACCTCCTCCCCTCCAGCAGCGCAGGGGGGACACTACTGGTGGGGGTCACTACCAGTCCTAGTTTGATCCATGTTGCTTCTACCGGTCCTTCCTCCTCAAGAGAAAATTCCCTCACAGTCCTCCCCTGTGGTAACATGGTGCACCTCCTACGGAACCAGTACTCCATGAACTTCTCTACCCAGCATGTGTGTTTTCTGTGGGCAGCGGTTCTCCCAGCGACAAACCGCTCCAGCATGGGTCTCCCTCTGAGTCATGGCCTTCTTCAGGATCTGCCCCCTGCTCCAGCGTGGGCTCCTCCACAGCCTGCAGATGGAACTTTTCTCCACTGGTGATCTCTGAGGACTGACTGCAGGGGCTCAGCCTGCCATCTCCCCACAGGCTGAAGGGCAATGGCTGCTCCGGGAGTGTCTCCCTGCCTCCCTCCGCACTAACCTGGGTGTCCTATGGTTGTCTCTCTCTCTTCCTACTCACCTCCAAAACAAAAGAGAGCTCCCAAAACAAAAGGGCCTTGCTTGACAGGTTTCCTGTCTTAGACATGTTTACAACAGAGGTGCTGATTGGCTCAGCCTTGGCCAGAGCAAGCTGTCTCCAAGCTTTTCACAGGGCACACCGTCCCCTCCCCCAATACCCAAACCCCTCCAGACACAAACCCAAAACAGGTAGCAATCATTCTCCAAGTGAACCGAAGCACTCAGCAGTTAACAGACACAGGCAGTTTCCTATTCACACATTTTTTACTCATTAACTCAATTTTGGATAATTATTGAGAAGAAATATTCAAACTTTATTCTACTAAACTATCAGTTGTAACATTGCAATATAGTATGAATTTCTTACCAGAAGGAGTGAATATATACATAACAAAGTTAAATTATCAGGGATAAATATGCAGAAGTAAAGAATGGGAATAGACTCATATACTTAGGAAGAGGCTGATCTATGCCAAGCAAAGACCTGAATCTAAATGATTATCAGAATCAGCTTCATGATCTAGTATTGAGTGCACCACCTTTATCTGGCATCCTAAAGGAAAATTTCCTGAATGTTATACCACCTATCTTTAAACAATTCTTTACATTCATATTTAGTTTTTATGCTTCATATAAAGACCAGAATTAAGCTTATATCAAATTGTGCAAAACTAAGAGGGACAACTGAGGGTCACTACATCGATTATTCAGACAAAACTTCAGAGAAATCAGAACATATTCTAATAGAGAGACTCAAACTCAAGTTATGAGTTTTTATTTATTTTTAAATTTATTATTATTATGTATTTATTATTTACTATTTTATTATGGCTTCTGAATATAATTAATAATCAATGCAAGAGCAATTCAAGGATGAACTGATACTGCAGAAGGTGGTGATTACTTAGTAAATGACACCGTCCAGAATCGGGACTAAATCATTTCCTGGAATTGACACTTATTAGTCAACACCAATTTATGAAAGACATGGTGAGGGCTGTGAACATTATAGTTCAGCCAACTATTAATATAGGAAAAAATGCAAGAAAACCAAGAAAATAAAGGCAATTAAATAAAGTACACTAAGAATGTCAAGGTTGAACTATCCCACTGGATCCAGCTTCATAATCCAATGTAGCTATCATGTCCTAATCTAAGAAATACTAATAGATCTCATCAAGGCAATTTATTTTATTCTTAAGATCAGATGAATTTTATTTCTGTATCCCGATGAACAGAGTAATATAAAATGCCCACGCAAATATGGACATTTCAGATTAATTCGTCTTCACATCTAGTTTCCCACTTTATTCAATACAGTTTACATAGCTCATCATCCTAAAACGATTGACTTGATTCAGTCAGTTGGCTGAATATTCAAGCATCTGAACATTTTATACTCTTATTACAGCTGATAACACTGAAAATGTTGTGAAGTATATACTCAACATCTTTTTTTTTTTTTAAGACTGCTATGAGTTCTGACTCAACACCTAAATTGAATTTTGCTTTCTGTTTATAGATGTATAAAACCAAATGTCAAGTTACAATTGCATAGCAATGTGGAAACCAGGCTGTCACTATTGTTGTGATTCAAGTTATTTAGTTAATAAAAGTTGGGGCATTTATTTTTTGCCTCTTGAAAAGTAACATCTTGAAGCTTTTCTGGGCTTTCTGGGCTGTAAAAAAATTATGTTGCTATTTTGCTAATTTAATGAAGCTGGGATGAAAAACATCAAGGAATCCTTGGAATATTTATCTCAAATAAAAATGTAGGATTTTGTTATTATTCATTAATATTTAAAAAAGCCCACATTGTAGTGGCTTATGTCGATAAAGATATAGAATCCCCACTCTTACAGAGCTTTTTGACCAATACAACCTCAACACTTCTGTTTAAGGAACAAAAAGATGCTACCCAGTTACAACCAATAAATATCTTCATATTCTGGCAAGTTGAAAAGCATAATGGAAACAAAATTCCATTATTATTTAAATGGAGAAAGTTTGAGTTTTATTCTTTTATGGTCAGAAATTTAGTTACGTACTATTTTATAATGGCTAGTGCAAAATATGTTATCAAATTTGAGTAGGCACAGGAGGAATTTAATTTGAGAGAGGTAGAAGCAAAGGAAAACAGATTGTTTAGTGCTATATATGGTGACAGAAAAACTGATAACTAAGACAGCAAATTATGTTGAAAGACATCATGAAGACTGTGATTGTATGAAGCAGGAAAGAGCTAACTACATCTTAAAAAGAAGAGAAAAAGGGGGCTTATCAAGAGAAAGGAAGAGATGAATCTGTTATGAAAGAGAGTATAGTAAAGATGCCAAAAATAATGCAAATGAAGACTAAAGGGCAAATCTATATAGCCAAATCCACCAACTGTGTGGGTGAAGACTCTCAATTGGTGAAGCTTGGAACAGACTATGGAGAGAGGAAGGGAGCATTGTGCAGGGAAGAGAAGACTCATCCTTTTGAGGAACTGCACAGCATAAACGGACCTAAACAGACTAACTGTTTAAATAAGAACCTAAAAAGGGAACAGAACTGAAGCAAGGACTGATTTTTTTGGTTAGAACTTGACAAGTATCAACAAGAGAATCCAAATTACCTGCCTTCCTTTCCTCCACATACGCCACTACAAAGACAACTTTGCAAAAATGAGAAAACATTTAGCAGAAAATTTTACTTTATCTGCACATTCGTCCCACAGTAGCATTACTTGCTGTTTTACACACTGTGCTATTGCAAAATAGCATATTGCAACCTGGGGAAAGGTAGCACAGTGTTCCCACCACACCTCCATTATTGCAGTCCTCTCTGTGTGTCATGAGTGGGTCTCAAACCCTTCCCATCTCTGTACACTGGAACACACCTCTGCTGAGACAGGGAGACTATCCCTCTGACCTCCATAAAGCCGAAAATGGCCCCAGATGCACGACTGAAACATAAAGCAGAAAAAACCATGGTAACCTCGTGTCAAATTAAGGAGAGTATTAGGTAAAGGCTACAACATTGCTTTTACTACTTCTTTTTTTCTTTTTCTTTCTTTTTTTTTTTTAAGGTTGCCAGCATCTGGTATTGATAGTATTCTTGTCTGAAGTCTTGCCTCAAAACAAAGTCAGACATGCCTGGGTCGGGCTGTCCCCACCAACTCCCAGGTCCCCCTCAAGCCCCGCATGTCACAGATGAAACCCTACAGCAATTTCTGCTACTGAGTTTCCTGGTATTTCTTCACTACTCCCAAATTTGCATTTCATAACAGATTTCCACCCCAAGGGTCTTCATCTTCCCTTATCCTAGAAACGCCTTCTCTTTGCAGACCTAGCTTCAGGCTCCCAAATTAAAACTTCTGTTTAAGACTTCCATACTTTCTTCTGTCAAGATCACTTCCTATTAACTGCAGCTGCTCTAATAGCCTTTCTGTCCATTTTTAAAATCTACCTGGCTGTACAGCAGCCCAACCCCTCTGGCCAGCTGTTTTGATCACTGCCCTTCCCTTGGCTGCTGTGTCTGGCCAAACCTATAACACAGCTGGTCTTCTCTGCCAAAGAAATACCCCTGATTTGGTTCTGACATGGATTTGAAAGGTTTTAAAATAACCATCATGGATAGGTCACAGGAGGTGAAGACAGCAGAAAAATATCTGGAAAACGCTTATGGCAGCCCTGCTGTCATAAGGCACAAACTGCTATTGTGCATTCATAATCTCCCCATATGTGGGCTTGTAATTTTCTTACGTCTTTTTTTTATATAAATAGATGAATACACTATATCTTTTCTAGATATAAACAAAGTGGTTTGATGGATTTTTCAAACTGCTGGTCTACTGCAGTAGTTGGCCCAAAACTGAAGGAATACTAGAAGTCTTCTGCACAGTAGAGGCCAATACCTTGGCTAATTCCTAACACCGCTGACAACAAGTGTTATAGAGCTTACTAGAAGTGTACAGGGACTTTTTGAGAGTTCTCCAACTGTAAGTGTGTAAAAGCAGCAATGAAATGAATTAATTTTAAAAAGCTTATCATCTAAAAATGGTTTGTGTTCTTTCCTTGGTAATTAATTCACTGCCCTTCAGTGTTCACCTTTTAAATGTTGAGCATGGAAAGAGGATACGCTTTTGTCTTCATCAGACAGCAAAGGGCAACCTCGAAATACCTTAGGCTGCTACTGCACAGAGTCATTTGCCTTTTTTCATCTGATACTGTTCAGCTTTTTCTTGAAACGCCAAGAAAAAAGCAACCTGACACTATGCTCACTTGCATGCTTCAGTTTTCTGTAAACACTTTCAACATTTAATATAATAATCTCATACAATCCATTATTGAGGAGAGATTCTAAAGCCTATTAATTCAATCTACTTTTTGGATTAAAAAAAACCCACCACCAACAAAAAACGAGTCCAAAGGGAGACGGAGTGGGAAGAAGAGACAGTTATAGAGCAGTTGTTCTTTCTCTCTTTGGGGTTACACCAGACTTTAAGAGCCATTTGTATAGAATTTTGCAATCTATCCAATGTCACTGAAGTGCACTGCCCTGAATTTACATCGCACCAGCTAACATTTAAAACTTCAACTGCCTTCTATTCAATGATACTCTAGGTCTCCTTTGGCTGGTTTTGCCAATAAGTACTGCTGGGGAGTTGAGGATTTGGAACTGGGTAATAGAGACAACCAATATATCTTAAGTTGAGAATCTGTGCTGCCAGTCAGACTATTACATTTTTGAATCCTGAAGAAAATGTATATATTCTGAGTGACGCACTGGCTAATTCAACTAAGTGGTGCGTGAAGCACCGACCACCCCCTTCCATTCAAAAGCAGTTTGCTGCGGGCATGTAGACCTCCCTGACAGAGGCTAGTGCTGAACTCCAGTAGTGGGACGTTGCCTGGTGACAGGAGGCACAGTCAGTCACTCTCTGTTTCCCGCCTGGCTGCAAAACTTCATCTTTTTCTTTAGAAAAACAGGCTGCTAGCCATTTTCAGTGCTTAAGGATCAATTCTTTTGGATTTACACCTATCAACACCTAACACCTTTGCTGTTGTGGATATCCCCTTCAAATGTAATTTAGCTTCCAGGATTGTTAAAACTGAGAGCCGGCCTTTCAAGAGTGCATAACAACCAGCAGTTCACTTTTTCAAAGGCAGCTGCTAGGAGTTAGGTAAAATAAAAAAATAAGGCCACAGGCTTAGATCTCCTGAAAGCTGTTGGGGCACTGAGTATGACAGGCTTTGTCCACCCTGTCCACATACACTTAAGGATGTTTTTAATCACCAGGTTTGCTAATTCATCAATTCACTGATCGTATTTTTTTCACTTACAGTAAAGAGAACAATTATTTTTTTGTACTTGGAAGAAAGCATAGAATCCTGAATCTATATAAAAGCTTCACACACAGACAGTTCCTCTGCTCAAGGTATACAACAGCAACCAACTACTGTTTTGAAAACACGCTCCTGAAAACAGGTATTCAAAATCCACTTGATAATAAAACATACCAGACAAAACTCTCTTTAGGAGATGGAAGCCAAACTGTGTACATCATAGCTACTGCTATATCAAATAGGAAAGGTAAGTCCTGAAAAATTTGTTGGCCACCACCATGACAGATAATTCTGCTTGTCCTGTTTGTGAACATAAAACTATTTTAATAATCTAAGATCATCTAATTCCTTCAGGAGTTACATTTCAAATTATGGCTCACATTTATAACAGTAATGCACCAATGATTTATAATTTCAATAGCAAAATCCTCTCAGGGCTGAAATTCAGCATATGAGAAAAAAGACATAATTCATTTTCTCCTTTATTGTTTTGAAGATTACTGCTTACGGCTATGTGTGCATATTTAAAAATTTCATATACATGTTTAAACAAAACACTGACATAATATTTAAAAGACGAAATTTTACAATTAGCTCATAGTATTATTTATTTCCACTTCAACATACAGTTACGATTCCTCTCTACAGCTCCTTTCTACCATTTCTCACTTTTCCATCCAGTTGTGCTACTGTGGAAGAATGGGTCTCCCACATTGTCTCACCTGAATGGCTGCTGTAAATTAATCAGCTCTGTTAGATGACAGGTGGGGTTTCAGAGGAATGCAAGTGCTCTAGGAATTGGCAGGGAGAGGATTAACTACTTTCTCTCCTCCCACATACCTGGCAGGGGTTCCCTGCTGTCCTCCCCTCAGCCTCCTTGCCTCCCACATCCTCTCCTGCACCTCAGCTTGAGCCCCTGTGGGCTTTGGAGAAGCAAGAAATGAAGAGGGATGGGTAAAGGACGGGTACTTCTGAATGAGTGGGAAGGACTGGTGGCAGAGGGGGAGGACAGATCACAGAAGGACAGGGTGGAGATGCATTGGAGAAGAGGGCTTTCTGCTTTGAGCAGCTATGTATGGAGATTCATCTCTAGAACCTGGACTTTTCTGTCCAGAAAGTAGGGAAGCCCTTTTTGGGGTAGGGAAGATACAAAGTCAGTCACAGGCAGAGCAAGTGACCTGCAACTCCCTAAGGTCCGTCCTCCAGACATCAGCCCACTCCTGAGCTGGCTCAATTTCACCTTGAGATGTCAAGGAGCAGGAGACCCAGGCTTTCCTCAAGGAGGAGGGACCCTCAGGCTTTCCTCAGTGGGGAGGATACCACTATGTACCACATTGAACCAAGAGAAGAAACAGGGAAAGACCAGGAAAATACTTGCACATATGATCATGCTGAAAAGCAACCAAAAGGACACAGCTGATAGCAAACTTTTAGGCTATGCTCTTACTGCAATTCACAAAACACTGGAAAAGCAGCCCTCCACCACTCCTCATTCCTTGTGACTTACTGGGCATTGAAATGTACTTATAAATTTCCACCTGCTAGGTACCTTGAGGTTTTCTAAGTCTAAATAACAATTTTCCTTTTACCTGAAATAAAAAAAGTGATTGAATTGATGACAGCCAGTCTTAAGCTGCCCTTAATGACAATGGGAAACATGATCATTGCTTAAAAAAAAAAAAAATCAATCTCAGCCAATCATAAGAAAAGTGCTTCATAAACAGAGATAAAACTGAATTGTCTATTTTTGTATGCTTGCTTTCTCTTGTCGTCTTTGATAAGGAATCAAAGTTTGATTTCTAATGTGTGGGATTTTTCTATAGTAGGGTTGATAAATCACTCCAACCCCAGGCTAAGGCATGCTACGCTGATGCTCCCAACCACCTGGTGAGCGTCATTTGGCTGCTGTTAGACCCTGTGTTTAACAAAGGATAAAGCTGCGACTGCTCCGAGAGAACAGCTCAACCAAGTGAATGGAAGGGATCTCAGTGATCTGAAACTGCAGTGTGGGACAAGACATCTGTCACAGAAAGAGCAGAAGAATTTTTTTCAGCTTGGAAGGTTGTAAATTGACAGATCTTTTCTTCGTGAGCTGGAAAGTTGGTTGCAATTGTCACCAGCGGTATCTGTGACAAGATCTGAATACATGAGACACGTCAGCTCAGCCTGTGGCTTGGAGAGGTGCTCACATTTACAAATCTCCATATTTCAGAGTTCTTAAGAAATTTTTTCAAAATCTTATTGGTAATACTGTCTGTCATTTTTTGTAATATTTAAGAAATAGGATAGAATTTAAAGCAATATCCATTTCCAAACCAGAATGGAATTTCAGGAGTGTTTTATCACATTTCACTGTATACACATATATTCCAATTAAATTTCCTGTCTTTACTTTTATTTCCTCGTAAGCTCCTGCACTGAGGGGTTACTACAGTAAAAGGTATCTTATAATGAGCAATATGAACAAATAAAATGTCCAAGGAGACAGCGAGAGGAAGGGAACATTAGCTGAATTTGTCCCTGCATGAAAACATATTCTGTTAACACCTCCTAAACTAATAAACCAAAATGAGTACGACATATTTAATGGCATACTGGATTTGGACAGAAGTGCCTGCAGAACTGTAAAAGGTTACTCTTTCTTTTATCCTTTTACCACACATACCAACTTTCTGCTAATATGATGCTTCGCTTACGTATTTTGACGAAATGACTGGTTTCTTACATAAAGCCCTATGAGGCAAATGTTGCAGTAGTATATACAGAAATAACTTTAATATTTGAAGTCATGTAAGGGAAAACAATTTTTCCCTTTTTTCCTGGACAAAATATTCTAAATACTTAATTTAAATTACAGTGACCCAGATGCCCAAAAGCAGCAATTTATCAGCAGATGATAACATGCCTGGTGTGTTGCTTCCTTGCTGTCACCATCGACTTGGTATAAAAATTGATATTTTGATAGCACATACTGTTTATTAGGATAAAACCCAAAGTAATAATAAAAACTCATGATTTTTGATAGCTATCCTTATAATTTATGATTCAGTCACACAGAGACTGATAATCCTTTTATACCTTCAGAAATTGGAGAGATGGTATTCTTAATCAGAACCTTAGTCCCATTAAACCAACGGATCTGAGAGTACTTGAGTTCTGATTTTCCAAACTACTGTGAGTCACAAGTGGGGTACCCTGAAAACTGAGGGTCCTTACAGTCTCCAAATCCATTACACTCCCCTGATGCCCCCTCAGTATGTTAATACACAAAATCTGTCCCTCATACAGAGTATGGCATCACTCAAGGACACAATATTGTTGCACAGCCACGTCACGACCAGCAGTGACATGCAACATGGACACCCACAGTGACAGGAATACTGGTAGTTTTTCTGTTGTGGTGTTGAGTGGCAGACTGCAGCTATGGCAGCATTGGCTGGGACACTGTGCAGGTCATTCCTGAACTGATGGAATTGGTCAGCGGTAGCCGTGTCCTCTTCAATTACTGACTCAAGCTGGCACACAGCACTGCTGTACTTCCATTTCGCTGGGCATTCTAATACGGATCGTTGTTAGCTCTGCATCTCTTCTAAGTTTGAGCTGTTTTAACATCTGCAGGTAGGTTTGTAACAACCAACGCCATGTTTATTCCACATGTAAAGTACTGCACTGAGCAGTAGAGCAGACTGCATACTGTAACAGCAGGAGTACCTATGTGAGAGGTAGCTTCTCTTGAGGAAGACTGTATTCAGAAACAGAAATTACATGCTGTCTAAATTGTTTTTTACTCTAAAGATCACTTAACAGTAGAGATACTATGCTAGCCATCGGCAGCAACCTCAGGTTCTCCTGGATCATATATTAGCAGCAAGAAGCTTTGGATGTATGTAAGAATCAATCAAACTTCTGAAAACAGTCACAGAAACATCCTTATTCCAGTGTAAGTCCCGTCTTATTTTGTTTGTATCAGTTTGTATGTGTTAAATGTCAGTGCTGTCAAATTTTCAACTGTAATTCAGAAAGGCAGCCATGGAAAACACACTTTTTAAATCACTGGTGGTGAATTGAGAAGTTTCCCAAGCATAGCAGAATCAAAAAGCAGCTCAAGATATTTTCCTAGTTAAATATATTGTAAGTAGTAAACTTGCTGTTCTTTTTAACTGTAGAAGTAGATGCAAAATGGTCCCTAAATCAGTCACTCAACCAAAAAAAAAAAAAGCTGTTGTTGAGAAAAGAATAGTTAGAATAAGTCAAGTTATTGATCATATTATGTCAGCATTTGCCATTTCAAGAAATTCAAAGCTAAACCTTTTGCTAATGCACAAACTCTTTAGATGTGGGATGCTGACCCATTTGCTGAATATTATGGAACTAGTTCTTAAAAGAGAAAAGTTTTCTGAGACTTAGAAGTAGAGACACAAAACAAAACCAAAAAAAAGGTCGGTTTTGTAGCTGATATATAGCATTACCCATTTGCCTGTCTGGGCCTTCTTACTGAAATAATGCTGCCAGTGAGGGCTCTGCCAACTGCGTTTGCAATTTTCTTTCCATTTTAAATAGCAGGCAATTTTAGATCCTACTTACATTATTCATATGATTTTCTCCAACTGAAAATCCTTCTGTTACTATTTTCCACTGACAGAGAAAATATTGTTTGATATGCAATCTGTTCCTTGCCTTTTAGATTTCAAATTTAAGCTCATCTCAGTAATCAATTCACTATTTTCTTTTAAGAAACAAACCCTTACCTCATCATTTACAGACCAGAAGCAGCATGAGAAAAGTTATAAAGTTACTGCCATCCGAACACATGCATTCCTACTGAATATCATACAAACTCCAAGAGAATCTGCAGAGGGATTTAATTATATAGTACATAATTCTATGTAGTTCTTTTAAAAACTGAGGTATCTTAAAGTACTTGGTGGTGATACAGCTGTTGCAGTATGCACAGATTAATGTATAGGTTTGCAGAGCCATGAAGAGATCTGCATGCATTAATATGCAACAGATGACTGCACTCCCTGTGAAGTCCCATTCCAAAGGCAGTCAGTCAACAGGGGACAGAGGGGAAGCTAGGACTCGAGTGTTGCAACTCCTTAAATGAAGAAATCTTCGAATTTTCTATTCTCTGCTTTCCTGATATCTGTTTTTCTGAGATATTTAGTTCCCATTTAAAAGGCAATAGAAACAGGAAGAAGATACAACAGCATTTTGATATATGTGCACAAATGCTAGGCAGGATGCTGTCCTCTCCACCTGTGTTTTTAGCCCAGCAGACTGTGAGATACACAACATGGATGAAACTCTCTTCTCAAGGAAGAAAATTGCAGAAACCAAAGAAAAAGAAAAAAAAAACCAAAAAACCAAACCCAAACAAAACAACAAAACAAACCTCGCAGAAATTGTGCCCCCACTATCCAATACTCTCCTTGTTCCCAAGTCACTTTAAACAAAATGGACGTAGCCAACACCAAACGCTTCTAAGCTATGCAGGACCTGAACGGTTAGGATTTATAAGTCAGTAACTTTATGCAACTGGTGAGGCAGAATATTGTTTTGCAACCTATTTGTGTCCAAGCAGATCATTTAAATATTAAAATAATAGCTAAGAAAAACCATAGACCATCAACATCCTCAGAAACAACCTAAAGCAGGTATCTATCTAAACTCTGACTGCTTATCACTTTTCCTTTTGACTGTTTACTAACATTTCCTTACTTGCAAAAGAAGCAATAACTCAATTTTTATTTCAATTGTAACATTATTTTTTCTTTCTTTCCAACAGTTTTGTGGATCACCAAGTAATGTCTTATAGTCTATAGATTGAGAAATTGTTGGAAGATGCATCTGCCTCAGAGCAGCAAAGAGGAAGAAAGATCCACCTTGCATCTACGTGTGAAGGAATGGCTCCTGATTTCTGCTCCTGAGGGTCTTACTTCTTACTTCAAGTTAAAAATGGTTACTCATGTGAATAAAACAAAGTAATTTTAAGTTATTCATGACTTTTAAACTACTAACTTTCTCACCCACATAGCTAGAACCAAAAGTTTTAATATTCTAATAACTAATAAAATGTCTAATATAGTTGCCACTTGGAGATGAATCTCTTGCAAATCTCACTAACGGAAAAGGGTACATTTCCTGAAAACGCCTTTTTTGTTAAATGAAAAGAAAACCCAAACAATTACCCTTTTAAAAAAAAAAATGCTACAAACCCCAAGTTTTGTACCACTTATACAAGTTCTATGTTGGTTTTTTTTTTACATTGTTAAGATAACATTAGTTACCCAGATGAAACATAACTTTTTTTTTTTTCCTCACTAAAGAAGATGCAACGTTCAGGAAAAAAACAGACCAAATCCACAGAATTTTAAAGCCACTTTGTTACTCTTGACAGAAGATAAGAAATAGTTCAGGTGCTTGATCTGAGGCTGCAGGAGCATAAAGTTCAGGAATTAGAGCTGCTGAGAGCATGCTTAGAAGTTACTAGATAACGCAAAACGAGCAGCTGGCACAGCTCAATCCAGCCTTGAGCTCTACACTGCAAATGTTTCACTGGGAAAGAAATTTTTTTTTCAGACAGGAAAACAGTGCAAATACAGGCAAAGCTGTTACCTCCAAAGCCCCACACAATCTCCAGTAGGAGGGTGAAGGACCTACAACTCCTTCAGCCTCTGCCCCCATTAGCATGCCCACTCCATGCAGGGCAACTGGAGGGCAGGGCTGGGAGCAGGCGGTACAAAATCAGGGTGGAAATGAACTGCTGGATTCATTAGGCTGGCAATGCACTAACTGTGAGTCACCAAAGTAATTTTGCTCATGTTAGCAGTTGTGGTGGTTTACTTTTCTCTATTTATTAAATCATGGAGGAGAAATGCATATTATTACCAAGGTGCTGGGAAATGCTGAAAGTGGGTGCTCCCCCTCATTCTACCCACTGGTGCTGCTGATCCTGACAGCAGGTTAAAAAAAAAAATAATTCTTATAGCTATGATAGGCTGAGGAAGAATAAATTTAGAGTTTAAAGGAAATTCACCATCCCGTACATAAAAATACTGTACATTTTTTAAAAACTGTAGAATAACCATGGTCATCAGACTTGGTTTAATCTAGAGAAATAACATCTAGCTTTCTTGATAAATCTAAGAGAATTAGAACAACCTTTTGGACGGACACTGAATTGCAGAGGGCATTTTAATATTTCAACCTCTAAACTGCCTGAGATCATTAACTGGGTTGCTAATATGCAATTTTATTAGTAGGTGTATATGATAACTCAGTTTGTACACCTCTAACAAAAATAGGTTAATTCTAATAAGAAAACACATTTGCTCCAGTTTCTCACAGGCACATTTGAACTACATCTGAGCTAAAGGAACAGCCTTGATTTTGGATTCCTTAATGACGTCTCATTAATAATGAAGCTGAATGAAAACTTGTCATAAATAAATGTAAAGGACATTGGTGTAGGAAAACATGTTATTTCATTAGTTGTGCAACTCCTGCTAAGCACTGAATTAGGGAAAAGTAGTTCATAAAAGAATAAATACATTGTATGATTACCATAACTTTAAAATATCGTAACCTATTCTGGTTGTCTATTACATTGACTGCAGTACAAGAACAATTTTTTACAGAAACAGATTTAATGAAACTATACTTACTGCCAGTGCAAAATGTTTTTTTTAAAAATTACTTTACAAAAGTGCCTTCAGCTGGGAGTCCTAAAGTTGAATAAAGTTTATTCTATGAAACATTCTCAAAAATGTATCTCTTATTTTGGCAAAGCAATATGGAAAGGATGGAGAGTGGTGGTCTGGAAATATATATCCGAACCAAGATTAACAATGAGGAAGCTTATTCTGAACTGATGAATATACATGTTGGGTTTCATCTTCAGTCCACGGGAGTAATTACTTCACATTAACATATCAACAAGTCAGCAATCAGGTCACTACCTATCTCCTGAAAAGCGTTGCCCCCTCCACCCCTTTCTACAATACATAATCTTCATGTGAAACTCTTGATCTTCCTCTTATGTTGTTAGCTATAAAATATTCTAGTAACCAAAACACAAAACTTTTCACATATCAGTTTCTAAGTGTATGGATGGCACAATTAAAAAGACGTGCTAGGAATAAAGTTTAAAAGAGCATCGTGATGAACTTGGTGAGCAATGGTAGTACTAATCAGCATAACCAGAGCGAGTAGGTGATGAGGCGCGGTGCTGCACAGTTTTGAAAATTAATTTGCTTTGCAAAGCCCCTCTATTTTACTTCTGCTGATTTTTGGTATTCTTTAAATTTTGTTGCATTCTTCTGCTTTGATTTTTTTTTTTTTTTTAAAGATTGGGAAAGGGTGATAACAAGATGATGGCTTAGGAAACAGCACTAAGGAGCCATTCAGTGACAGATGGTCAGTTCTCATCTATTCCAGGCTACTAGAAGCCAGAGTTTGCTCAATTTTAATTTCCCTATAAAATAGGCTGGTGAACCAAAGACGGTTTTTCAGTATGTAGACTTCTACTTCCTCTAAACCCCGCCCCCGACAAAAGTGGGAGTTTGTCTGTCTCAGAATGGGTACAGACAACAAAGCATCTGCACACACCTAGAAGTCCTCATATACAGATATTGAAATAAAATTTTATTCTTATGATTTCCCTCAATATTATTTTCTTTACAAACTGACAGAAAATCTCTCACTTTTACTTGACTGTGCTTCAGCAGCTGGCAGAGCAGAGCTTTCATTATCTTAGTTTTAGAACTGATAATACAACACTCCTGTGAGAATGGGATGAAGAAAACAGTGTCTCCTGGCGCCTCTGATATGCT
>NW_010433147.1:22501-22789 GCF_000710305.1 Buceros rhinoceros silvestris
TGAACCCACCTACTGAAGCAACTAAAAAATGAGTTACATCTTAACATGTAGCACAGCTCATTATATTTTTACCTTACCGAACAGTTTTCTAATGTTAT
Organism: Buceros rhinoceros silvestris; assembly: GCF_000710305.1. Lineage (NCBI taxonomy): Eukaryota > Metazoa > Chordata > Aves > Bucerotiformes > Bucerotidae > Buceros > Buceros rhinoceros. Next base: position 22,600 of record NW_010433147.1, read on the forward strand.
TACTACATAAGAAAACCTGGTCTAGTTTGCCATCCAGTCATCCGTTCTTCAAAAAATACCTCTAAAACAAACAAACATAAATACTCCTTTTTCCCCAAGAAAGGTATTTCATTAAAATGTGTGTAGTGCTGATGACAATACTGAACAAAAAACCCCACATCTAAAAACCAAGGAAGGTATTTGGCCACCA
>NW_010433147.1:22964-66315 GCF_000710305.1 Buceros rhinoceros silvestris
CAGTTGGAGATGTTTATTCCCTACCAGATCATCAGATAAAAGATAAAGGGTATATTATGTGCTTTTCCTCACACCAGTTTCAATTGCTTCCACTGGAAGTAAGCTCAGCATCATGGTATTTACACTTGGAAGTGTATTTTCTGAAGTATAAAAAGCACAGTGTCCACTATGATCTAGAAAATAAAGGTATATGCAAATAAAAGTAATACTTCTCAGAGCTCTACCATTACTACGTATACCATTTACCCCAGTTATAATGTCTTCATTTATTATCTTTTTTTTTAAATAAAGGGGGGTTTATGTAAAAAAATCAAAAAGAACTATTTTGAAATCAATTTTTATGCCATACTCACCCTGTTACAAAAGTATGACTTCCAAAAAGCCTATCCAAACCCTAATACACATAAAAGCTTAAAATTTAAATGAAAGAAGGAAATAGCCTTGTGGAGACAACCAAAGATATGCTTGAACTTCTGGTTTTGGAATACTGATATCAGAATTTCTGTTAACGCTAACAATAAGGCTTATTGCAAAATAAGTTTTATGGAAGGAAATGTTAGTGTGGAAATAAAAGCTTGGTCTTTTGCACTGCAGAAAATCATTCTCCTTTGAGAGCATGACCACAGTGGAGTAATTAGTTTGACATTTAAACGTTGCTATCTTTTGAATTGTTTATGCCCTTTAAGCAAAACAGCTGATTATGAACGTCAATATTTTTCATCAGTCTAGAGAGAGTCCTAAGTTGCCAGTACGTAGATAATTCACCAAAACAGATCCAACCACATTTAATTTTAGTAAAACCTAATAAAATGTAAGTACTAGTAGATCTTTTTCCTTTGACAAAGCAAGTTTTTATTGCTTCAAGTCTATCTTCCACTAAATCTTCTTGTAATGTCTGGTAGGGAACACAATGTCAACGAACACTGCATGCAGGGCAGTTTGATAAAGCAACTTTAATTTCAATAAGTCTCCTCAATTTGTGTGATATGCAACTTCTTTGGCACGTTATGGAATGCCAAATGTAAAGTAAAAAAAAAAGTAAAAAATTGAAAAATAGGTTGTTTAAGGAAAGCATTTGGGGAAAAAAACAGTCATTTTTGATCCATCATTGGAAGGGTTGTGTTGTCTGTTCTTTCACATAGACACACAAAACACCAACCACTCATTTAAACTTCCTTCTAGGTAAACAGCCATCTACCCTCATCCAGAGGGCTCCTATCTTATCCCACTGCGGTGGGAGGGGCCAGACCACCACCCAGCTTTCCTACTCCACCACCCAGCTTCCTTCTCCTCCTGTGGAAAGACTGTAGACAACAGGCCATGGCCCTTCTCCTTCAAGAGATTGGGAAAAGAGAGGGGAAACACCGCAGCCCAAGAAGAAAACAGAATTTACTTATAAGGATGAACAACTGATGGCAAAGACCCTTCAGATGCCTCAATCCTTTTTGATTCCCACCACTCTCCATCACTTGTTAGCCACACAGACAGGCCATAAAGTTAGCAAAACAGAAAGGAGGTTGCTTAATAAATGCAGTTTCTTCATCAGCCCTGTTCAGCTGGTCTATGAAGGCCACAGGTACTTGCCGGTATTTCTGAAAACAATCCATGGCAACCCTCCTGGACCTGTTGAGCATCTGGCAGGGGAGGCAGGTGCTTTAACCCCACCTGCAGAATCTGGGCAGCTGACTCATCTGGAGTCAACGCAGCTGCCATCACATTGGAGCCAAGTCCCTAGCTCCTGAGAGGTGGCATATCTTTTTATACTAGCAATGCAGAAGTCAGCCATTTGCTGTTTAGACTATTCTAAATCCAGATTTTGTGTACGCAGAAAGCAACAAAGGTTTCCACTGCTGATATGCAAGATGATGTAATTAATAGAGCTTTTTTCATGTCTGATTTCCGTATAGCTTGAGGCTAGATTACCACTGTCCTAAGAGGCCCTGAACACTCATACTGTTAAAAACCTTTCTTAAAAAGAACATAATGTGAACTTAGGAAAAAAAAAGAAAAAATACTATCTCCTAATATTATTTTCTTTTAATTCAGAATAGTTATGCAATAGGGAGGACCAATGCATACTTCACTAACTTTATTCAATAATACAGAACAGTTGTTAACACGTCACTGACATCTTCCCAGATCAGATTAAAGCTACCATTAATACCCCAAAATAATAAAATCAATGTTATGCCTTGGTACAGAAAAGTAATTTCAGTGCCAAGTTTTGAGAACTCTTCCTTTCCCCATTCTCCTTTTCTTCTGCCCCCTGCTTCTCTGCAAATATTCCACAATGTGTCCTTTGGCAGACGAGTGGGACACATGTCTAGAGGAGCAGAATGCATTGTGGAAATCACTGACCCTAAAATAGATATAAGGGTCACAGTTAACAGGCACTTCCATTGAAAAAGTGGCATAAGAAAAGTCTAATGCAACCCCTGAAGATCTTGGTGAGCCAGTCTTACTACTACTCCCTATCCTGACCTGAGGACCATATTTTGAAATGTGACTGAAAAGCTAAGAAAAGTACAGAAAAAAGCCAGAACACCCACTTGAAGTCTGGAGAAAATGTCCTATGGTCAGAGTTTTAATGAGATCAGTCTGTTTACTTCTTTATCACAAACAAAAATTAGTGGTGACTTCATTACAGTATATGACACTTTCAAAGGGAAGAAACAACAGATATTAAAGAGCTTTTTGATGTATTGGAGAAAGTAGGACAGGACAAAAAAAAAACCAACCCAAAAATCAAAAAACTTCATCGTCCAGAACAAGAAACTGGGCAGATTCAGCCCAGTTGAAGGCAATGCATTTTAACAGAGCATTAACCACTAAGACAAAACAGAGAGGGCTTCTTATTCCCCAATATCTCCAAGTACAGACTGGAAGCAATTCAGGGAGGCTGGTGCAGCAAAACACAACATACACTTTAATTAAACATCCATGACTTGGCTCTATATATGGGTAGCTATTTACAATATTACATTCTGGAAGGCACCAGAGTGCAGCAGATCCATGTTCACGAAGGCCGCCTTTAGCTCTGAATTTCTTGAGAAGAATCAGCAGCTAATAATTGTCTTCCAGAAAGAGGAAAAACTCTTTCAAAAATTGATTCAAAGTAAGATACAATATTTACATTTTTTGAACTGATTTCACTCACTTTTCTTGGCTAAGGTGACCCTTTGTAAACACACCACTAGATAACAACAGCACAGTTCAGTCTGGCTTTAAAGGAGTGGTTCAGTCTAAAAAGGCTTTGTCATCCCCAGTCCAGCTGAAGGAGGGCTGATGACGCAGTAAGAAATGGTTTTGCTCGTGGATCTTTGGCCAGACACTGCTCTTGCAAGTCTGAAGAAAATTCGTCAGCCTACCCAAATTAAGAGATACATTGCTGCAAAGTGTCTCAATTCACTAAGATGCTTAACTACTTATTAACAGGGCAATTTCAGAAAAATACTGCACAAAATCTGTTGTTTTATTTTTTAACACACACAATAAGCCTCTCCCTTATTAACACTCATTTATCACTAGTTAGGCATTTTTTAAAAAGAGACACAAAGTTACTGAATCAAATTCATTAAATAAAATATCTGAGAACTACATTTTTGAAAATCCTTTGTCTCTTCAAATAATGGTCAGCATCATAGCATCATCTCTACAGCTACACTGGTGAAAACACTGAAGCCACAGACGCCCCTTTGGCACGGGGTGTTTCTTGGGCCTGTAGTACTTACTGTGGTAATACACAGATTTAGACACCACCTTCGGAAGTCTTCCTCAAACTGTTAAAATTCAGTTGGAATTGTGGTTTGTCCTCACCACAGATACAATGCACATCTGGGGGTTGCCAGGGTTAATGAGTATGTGACGCAGCAAGGTGGATTCACTGACATATCTCTTAATTAACACATTTATAAATATTCATAGGTCAGCTAGATCTCTAATTATTCCTAGAGACTTAGAGAAGCCTAATCTTCTATTAAAACCTTACCCTTTAATCTTTTTATCTACTAGGGGGTTTTTGACCAAATGTCAAATCTGTCTTTTGAAAAAACCTGTGAATTAGGGAGTGCTCATTAGAATCTGGAAAACTCATTTCAGTGAGAAGTTAATTTAATTAAAATGAAGTGCAATATAAACAGCAAGGTACAAGAAGATGAACAAGGAACACTAGAAACATGTACTACATTGTCTAATTCCAGGTGTAATACTATTTTGTGTTGGTATTCTTCACGCTACAGCAAAGCTTCAGGCAAAAACTAAGAGAGGACTTACTAATTTGTTGTACAGATACATTAATATGTCTCATGAGTCTGCATACATATCAGTACATGATGAGCCTGGCCCTATACTGCATACAGATGAATCAATTACCAGCCATCCCATTTTCCTCCTCCACAGTGGTTTGACCATGCCATTCCTCTTCTTCACAAACAATCCCAAGCCACGATGGGACATGGCTGACTTGTTACAGTAAGCCAGAAAAGTACAGACTGGACTTTGTTTGAGGTGCTAGTACCAAGACATTTTTACCACACCTATATTTTGCACTGAACGTAGCATCCAGAGAGGATGCAGATACCCAGCAGTGAACTGCGCTAGCTCAGCTGCAGCGTTTGTGGCAAGCTGTCCCACGCATCCGCATTATGTGTGTTTCAACCTTGCCTATTAAATACTGCCCCCTCCCAGCTAGTCTGCTGCTCTCTTACTCTTGATCTGTACTTGTGCAGGAAAACGTGCATGGAGATTTGCCTAGAAACCTGCTACCAACCTCCTCAGGTTCTGAATTCTTCTCTCTTTCCTGTTACAGATTTTCCTTCGGCAGAATCGGCTTTGCAGTATCACAGCTGAAATATTACCTACAAAGACCCCTGTACTCCAGTTTTATGAGATGAAACATCCCTAACTGCTGAAATACAATTCTCAGCAACAATTCTTGTGAAGACTGCAACTCCTAGATATCCGTGCAGGTTTTGCCCTTCCTAAGAACTCAGTGACAAAGGTAGGAAGGGTTGGAAGATGCACTGGATCCATACTGGCAGATCAGCCAGACAAGGGAATACACTGTGCCGAGGACACTTATAGACTAGTGTAAGCTACTCATGGATGTGAATCTGTAGATACTTTTGCTCACAGGTTAAAAAACAGGCAAGAAACACGTAGAAGAATGGCAAAAATCCATAGCTGTTTCAAAAGAGTTAAAAAAACCCAACTCCCAGAATCAGGCAAAACTCTGCAGAATCAGGCAAAAAATAAATTGTTCACTGAATTGCAAGTAATTTGAGCTTGAAGAGACACTGCTGAACAGGAAACTTACTTCAAAAAATCTTACAAGGACTACAGAGGATGCACTTGCGGTCAGCTAGAAGTCAGCAGGAGTGGGGCTTTCAAGTGTTTCTTTTGGTGACAAAAACCACAAACACAATCCAAGACTGAACAGTTTCTTTGACTAACCAAAGGCTACATACTGGAAAACGAAGGCAAAAGGGTACCAGATTGGTGAAAACAGTTCTATGTTTTGCCAGTGAAAACATTTGGCAAAATATAATTTGATATCTGTGTTTATACAACCGACTGAGCAGAGTATTCACTGTAATGCTATAATGAAAAAACTGATAGCTTGTGTATGTTCCATTTTTTAATTACGAGGACACTGAGAAGAAATTAAGTATCAACTTTTATAATATTGGTACAACACCTAAAAATACAGACATTAAAACCCTCATCATCATATCTGCATGCAACGCATTGACTTTTGCGTGGTTTGCATCTCCAAATTCCTTTTCTCAAAAAGACACTATTTCCTACAATCTTTTTTCTTTTATATCATTTTTCCCATTATATTCTGCTCTCATTCTCATTCATGTTTTTCCCCCTTTTCCTCAATTTTTCCCTTTTTAATAATCTCAAGACTACACAAGAAATATGTTGTTGGCCTATAAGCATTTTATCACAAAAAATGCATCCTACTAAAATAAAATCAGCTTCCTAAAAATACCCTGGTTTGAAGACTTCAGGAATTACACTTCTATGAGAATGACAGATAAATACAAAGCAATGGAGAGCAATTATAGCTATAGGTATCCAACGTGTAGCAAGTATTCCTTTAAAAAGAAGCATAACCTTGTAGTGTCTATATTCAAGAATGTAAGTTACTATTGGGTGTTACATGCAATTTTATGCATAAATACAATTATACATAAATGCAATTTATACATAATAGATTTTGAAACTGCACAAATTCAGTTTGAACAGTTTCGAAGTTCACTAAAATATTGTAAATACAATTATAAATCCAGAAATTACATCCAGGCTCACACTGCTAAGCACGTCATGTCACGTCCAAGGCAACAAATACAAAATGACACTTTCCATATTGTGGTTGTGGATAATTCCTTCATTACAAACTGCTCACATGCCCATTACATAGCGTTTGGTGCTCTGGTTTTAAAACACAATTGTTCTTTTTTTGATTTTTCTTCTGTTCATAATAGCTCAGTTATATGTGAGGGCTGAGCAAATGAAATAAATCTCACCCATTTTAGTTACTGATGAAGTCCCAGCAGCAAACTATCAACTGAATTGCAATAAAGTTCTGTTTCATAGGGAATTAATGGGTTCACTTAACGACAGAGTTGAAAAGAAAATTAATATATTTGTATAGTGGGTGTTCAGGGGACCAAAACTTAGGATGAACTGAAGAGCTGAGGTTTTGGGTGATAGGGTAAAAACCACGCCACTGCAGCCAGGCTGAATTTGCTGTTACCTTGTCTTTTGCAATAGCACTGTTCCTAGGAATTACAACCTGGAAGACCTGGAAGTGCTGTGATTCTGAAAATGGTTTTGAGAGACACCCTGTAAAACCAGGAATTTCAGAATAAAAGTTCTTGGCTTTTCCTTTATGGTACTTAGTGGAAAGTCTTGTTCCTTATATAAACTCTTAATTTCAAATGTTTATTTGAAAAATGCATACTGACTTTGTACTAAACCAGTTCATAGACTCAGTTGTTTCATTTCAGTTATTTCTCCCACTAAATGGAATTTCAGAACTAAAGATGAATTTGCAAGCATCACAGAAACATTTTCATCCTTTTTTAAGTGAACAAAAGTGTTTGTGATTTAGCAAAAAAAAAAAAGTCTAAGAGGAAAAAGAAATTACTTTTAACCAGCAAGAAAGCAAGTTCACTACAGAACATTTCTTCACATCACAATTCAGTATAATTGTCAGCATTTTCTCAAGAATGACTAAGGGGTGAAAGAAAAAAGTTGATTCAGGGAAGTGGGATGAACAGAAAATATGCATGAAAACATCACCTAGTCAGACTTCTTTAAACAGAGCTTGGCCTGAGACTATGTGGAGAACTAGCATCTTCTTCCCTGATTCAAAACCAATTAGAATGGCCACGCTTAATAAATGTTTTGCTTTTAGCTTTTGATATAATGGACATCTTTGTTGTATATCTGAAAAAATCAATAAATACAGGTCAACAGAAATGCAAATATCAGCAATTTTTTCCCCAGTACTGTCTAAGTAGGTTGTTTTAAACATTGGTTCATAACTTCAAGGAACTTTGGAAAACATCTTGTGAAACGGAGACTAATGCATGCACTGAACAGGCAGGTGGAATTCAACGGGTTGTTTCCCCTTTGCATCTCGTGCTCTCTCCTAATGGTCAATCTACCCCACAGCGCTGGCTAAAAGTAGATGAACTATCCTTCCTACTTCAGAACTGTCTGTTGCAGAGAAGGAAAAAAAAAATTAAAAAAAAAAAAGAGAAAGGTTTAGATTCCCAAGCCATAACTTAGTTATTCTGAATGTAGTATCGAAATCCAACCAATCAGGTATTTCCAGTATCATTGGCGAAAAGTAGGTTAGGAAGCAGATCTAAAAGAGATGTTGGGAACAGGCTAGCAGATACATTTCTGCAAGTAAGAAGTCATGCTATTTACTACAAACTACAAAAAATAAAAATAGACTATCAAATATATCACAAATGTTCTGTAGACATTTTCAGTCATGGCATTCTTGACCGAGCAGAAAACAGCTAGTCATGCTATACTATCTTATGTTTCAGATACATCAGAAGCACGGTGAAGCCAAGCACCACTTCTGTCCAGGACAAAAAGGTAGCTGGTAAGGTGCTGTCTGGCTTTAACATCGCATATTTGCTTCTGTCATTCAGCTACGCACACATTTTTCTCACTGAATTTCTTTTAAGGGTTTTTTTTTTAAGTTTTAATGCTATATTTTAAAATAAAGCTATCCATGTCAATATCCACTTGAATTTTTTGTTTTCAGTCTTTCCGTGACAGATCTTAATCCCCCCTAAAGAATACCGTACCAACTCTTTAGCTATCATGAAGATCAAAGTCCACAAGACTGAGAATGACAATTCAAGACTGAATTTCAGGTGCATCAAGCACCTTGACCTTTTGTTAGTTTTACGTGTATGGGAAGAAATAATTCAGTTTTGTCTCAAGTAAGGCAAGCAAAAATCCTGTGATTGAATACTGAATACTTAGCTATTAGTGCTTTTTTAAAAAGAAATCAGATTTCCTTATATATTATTTGCAATGCGAAACACCATTGAGATACATCCCAGTTTAATAGGTTTTTTGATAAAACATGACTTATCTGCTCTAACCTGACCTAACTGTAACTCTATCTATTTGACCGGTATATCTTAACTGCATGGTGTATGATACTGATTTAACAAAAATATTTGTTAATATAACAAATCGATCAGCACGGTTTGTATTTAATCACTGCTGTAATTGTAATCAGAAGATCAGAAGTGTAATTGCTGATTTTTTTTTTTTAAATGCTGGAGGCATATTTTTTGCATAAAATTTAAGATCAGAAATGGGAATATGTGGTGTCTGCTTCCAGTTTCTGGATTTCCATTTACACAAGCCAAAAGGAAAAGCCATGGACAGAGTTCTAAAAAGCTGGTTCTCAGTTTCACACTACGATGCACACCTACTGCAACCTGTAGTCCCCAAAAGATGTGGTCACTAGAACAGTTTGTCTGAAAAAGCACAGTACATTCCCTATTCATTTTTTCTCTGCATGATGGGAACGTAACAGTTCTGTGAATAAGGCCCTTAACATCTCTCTATTAGGACAGGAGATATGAGTAGCAATTATGATAATTAAATGTAATTACATTAAAAATAATTAGCACTTTAGCTATCAATTGCTGTGCACTGCACAGCAATTAAAAACAGACCAAATATCAGTATAATTTTTATTACTCTGTTCTTCATTCAAAACAGTAAGTGGCAGAGAATATTTTCTTTTCTTGTGTGCTTTGCTCTCATTTTAATGGGCATTATCATCATCTGAGTAGAATAAGTATTACCAGAGGTGATATAACTGTAAAAACATTACAATTTGGACTTTTTCCCTAAAGACTCAAATAACTTATTTCAATAGGTGTACTTACGAGACTGTGAACAAAAGATGCCTCCCATCTAACTTTATGATTTAAAATATACTAAATATCTCATTAAAGATAACTAAACACGAGTAAAAAGGATGCTAGGATCCAACTGAGTAAACAAACTTTTGAATAGATTTTACTGCTGATTCACTACAGCATTAAAAATACTTTGACACGCCAGTATCTTGTGAGAATTCAGTTGGATTGTTTGTACAAATATAACAGGAAAACACATTTACAGAGCTATGAAACTGTACTGTCAGCTGACACAGAACATGAGGTCTTCCTAAGTGATAACCTTCTGAGCAAATGAGTGTGGCTTGAAGTGCTCGCAGCTGTGACAGATGAGATGCCTCTTACACACTGGGTATAAGCACACTTTGATGCCATCTCAGTGATGGATGGTTTCTCCAGACTTGCTCAGGGAAAGACACCTCTCCTCCTCCCACTTTTTGAGCAGATTCCTCTTTTCATGCATAAAGTCTTAGGCTATTGAAAGTGATTCTTTTCCTCGCCTACCAACTGACCAGACGAAAACATGGACAACAGGCAAAACAAATTATTTAATTGTCAGTTATCAGTTCTCCAAATTCACCTAATAATATACTCAAAATTCAAATTGAGTCCTTTCTCAGTGATGCCATATGACATGACAAGATCCATAGAGTAACATTGGGCTGATTTGATTTGGTGAATACAACAATAATAGAACAAGAGAAAGAATATAAGCATGTACCATTTCTGATTTAGATAAAACCGTATTGGAAAGAATAAATTAAAAATGATCTGGGAAAAACTGTCATCCTTAAAATGACTACATCAATAGAAATGCAGAAACACGAGGGAGGTCCTTCTGCTACCTTCCAGTGTACATCATCTGTATAAACGGGTAAGAGACTCAGGAGAGATTGCATAAAATTGGAGAATTTGCCTAGCAATGTAAATCCATGTGAACACATCATAAAGTTAAATAAAATTATACCCAAAGGAACCAAGGAATAGACAGATCTGAACCCAGCTGACTAGTATTTACTGTTATCAAGACACTTGTAGGTAGCCCATTGCCTGAATACCACTTCTAAGCCAGTTTTAAGACAGCCCTTCTTCCAACCTGTGTCTCCATTCAGATGACAAGTACTGCAGGGCACGAACTATTTACCTGCACGCATTTGTGCAGCACTGGTATAACATGGTCCGTCTTGGTTTCACAACAGTGCCACAATCATAAACATGATTAACACCCATCCCCAGAAGACACTTCTGGCCAGTTCATGAGCTATTTACTATCAGTATTGTAAATTTTACAAGTCATTTGAAATGTACTCATTAATCAAGTAAATATTTGCTGGTTAAGTGAAGCAATTAGGAATCCAGTGATTTTCTGTGTTAAGAAAATCCATTAACACCAACTAAACACCTACTTAATTCATAAGCTTGTGTCATAAAAATAACTGTTCCTACACTTGGCATTATTCCCCACTTCAGAAAGACCTTCTGAGGCCAAACCATTAGTGTTCATCTGCAACTCCTTTAAAGACTACAGCAGCATTAAGGACATGGCTGTTTCAAGCTGATTTACAGTTCGTACTCCATTTCTAATGGAGTACTTACAGACCCTGTGCTTTTAGGGGTTGCGGCACTTAAAGGCATTTAAAGGAATATTAAATTTTCATCTGTTATTTCTTCAATGTATCACATTCAACTTCTGCCCTCTACTGCCATGGTCTTTACAGGCTTCTAAGAGAATTCTGGTTGATTGGCATGATTAGGGCACAGACATAGGATAATGTCACTGTTCTATGTCTCAGAAAAATCCTAGAGATAATGGGTCAAGAGTATAAATCTTATGGGGAACTGGGTCCATGTGAGGATAACAGAGTGGGCAGAGACATAGAAGAGTAAGGGAGAGAGAACATCTCTGGAGATTGTTCAAGTCTCAGGTTTGCAAAATGTAATCTTGCACTTGGTAACCTGAAATGAGATGGAACTGGCTAACTGGCCAGGAACTGATTTGAATAGATACTGATCTTTCAGTATAGCGACAAAAACTTTAATTCAGGTCAAACCACTACTACTTTTGAAATTTTTGGTTTTAAACTTTTTCATTAGACCACACTTTCAAATGACAAAAAACTCCAAACCAAAAGAAAAAAAAAAAACCACCACGAAACACAAACAAGCAAACAACAAAAAACAACAAACAACGAAACCAAACCCAAAAAACTCCCCAAAACCAAAAACCCCCAAAACCAAATCCTTCCCCCGCCTCCCAAGTTTAGTCCCCTAAGCTAGGAAGATGTATAACACCTTTCTTCAGAAGGATGCACGATTTATTCTAGACTGCAATAGATGGATGGAATTTAAATAATTTTATATAGACATATACATAAACATATGGTATCTAACCACAGAAATGTTCAAAATAAACAATAAAGTCAATCAGGTATCATTAGCTTGCCAGGATATATTTTCACATGGTCCATGTCTGAAGTTATTTATGAATCATATACTTTCAGGCTGTGCCATTAAACAAAACCTTTGTATCTCTCTCCAAAATAAAAGAAACTATTAATAAATCTAACTTTAATATCTTATGTGCATGGGCATCTTTCAAATCCAGGTTAATTAAAAATAAGGGAGGAACATATCTTTGAAATGTTATTGTTGGCTAATGCTTTTTGTTGACACCGTTCAATGCAGATTTTTAATTTAACTTCTTCATTTTTCTGTGCAATAACTGGAATAAAACATAAGGTGATTGAACTAAATTACAAAGAATTCAGAATGCATAAATCTACACTTCTAAAAATATACAAAAAAAACCCCAAACCAAAACCTGAAAGGAAACAAGAAGAAAGAGATTTAAAAAAAAATAAAGTGGAACTGAAGGGATCAGTTTTGTTTGATACAAAAAAAGAGGGATGGAAGAGAAATAAAAAAACATCCTCCACTGTCATGATAAAGAGGATGCTATCCAATAGATGATGTACGAAAAGAAAATCAGCTTAAGCTACAACAAAGAAAATCAAGATAAATAACAGTGAAAGCTCTTCCAATCTTACCAAGATGAAAGGCAGCAATAGGGAGTTTGCAGTCTCCTTCAATTAAAGTTTTAAACACCTCAAACAACGCCTCTGTCAGGGCTGGTCTAAGTACAGTATATCCTGCACCAATGCCCACAGCTGCATTAAATGATCTCTGGAGTCCCCTCCTAGCCTCACATTTCCATAAGCGCTATGATCGCGGCAGGTAACACATTAGAATAAGCTATTAATCCCACTTCATTTTCCATTTACAACACTCCCTGCTGGGTAGGAAAAAGGTAAATCTTGGATTTAAGTCACAGCCAGCACCCGTAATATTCTTGGAGAGAGTTGAAAGGTGAAAAAAATAGCCACAGAAGTGTAAACTCTGTGACCTACACTTGTATCAAAGTAACACAAAATTAAGTGTGATACCATCAGTGGTATTATCTGACACTGTATATGTGGAAGAATACACATACATTCTGTGGGGCTGTCCTTAAACGTGCAGATATAACTTTCACTCAGGGCCTTTCAGCCTGAGATGGCTCCAGGACATGCACAGTCAATCAGGAATTTATCAAACTGTGTTGCTGAGTGGGCATGGGGTTTTCACACACAGTTGCATACATTTACTAAGCTTTCTTTATGTACAACCAGTAATAGCTTCTGGTTTAGAAATCGATAGTTCTGTCGTACATTTGTTAGAAAGAGTGATTATAATGCCCATTTTTCAATCAAGCAAAAATAATTGATGCAAAAGACCCATTAACTGCAGATAAAGAAGACTGAAAAGTTTATGGCAATAGCCAGGGCCAGAAAAAACCTTTAAGAAACAGCTCCACAAAGAGAAGGGAAGGCATGTGAAGTTTCATCTTGTATAGCTGGAGTGTTTGTGCAGGTGAATGTAACTGAACAGAAATTTACTTGCTTCTGAAATATATATTTTTTAAAAGATACAGAATAAATAAGAGCATTTACAAAACTCTCAGCCTACTGCAGGCAGTCCATGACATTTTTCACTCAGCTTAACACATGTGATCACTAAAATAAAACTGAATTCACACCACTTACATTGAAAGAAGAACACAAACCTCATAGCCTAGGACTCCGTGATCCTCCTTTTATTAAAACCTGCACAGTAGTAAGCCCCTGTAACTGAATTTGTTAATAATGTAAGAAATAAATTAGAAAAATGTTAACCAAACTTACTTTCCAAATATTATCTTGTTCATAGAAGATACTATTCAGATAGCTATTTCATGCTAAAGAACTGCGTATTATTGCCATTCTCACAACCTGAATGTGCAAATGAGCATATTTAGATATGACATATTTAGATATGACATCCTGTGTATCTGTGAGAAAAACTCATAAGGTTTTCTGCTACTGATACCTGCCAGCAGTGCTAACATTAGCTTAAGAATCCTTAGTGAGTAAAAAAATCTGTGATGAGGATCAACTTTGCTTACTAAATATCCAAATGACAGCAAAAGGGGAAAGACTTCATGAATATACAAGGACAAGATTAAGCTTAAAAGGATTTTTTTAAATTCAAAAATGCAAATAAAATAATGTCTTTCGGTACGAGAAAGAGCAAGGCTCAACATTCTGGATGATGCTCTTAGTCATATGGTTTCATATTGGGTAGTCCAGCAAGGAGCAGTGAGTTGAACTTGATGATCCTTATGGGTCCCTTCCAACTTGAGATATTCTACAATTCTATAATTCGTGCACTGTTGGTAAACCGCAGGCAGGGAGTCTGAAGAAAACAATCAGGAGATCTGGGATTGATAGTGGACAACCAGGAAAAAAAAAACACACTGATGAAAAAAAAAGAGAGATGAGGGATGTTCATAGCTATAGCTAATTTAATAGCAAGGAGAATGTAGCATGAGGACTTCTTTTCTGTAACCATCACTGAAACATCTATTTAAATAGCTATTAGGAATGCTACAGATATTAGTAAACTAGTTGGGTCAAGGATGTGGTCTGAATGACTTCCAGAGGTCATTTGCAGTCCTATATACCTATGGTGATTTTCCATATACTGCCAAGCACACACAAATGTGCCTTTGAAGAGGTATATGCAAGGAGCTAGTTTTGTTCTTTAAATACGCTTCTCTTTGTGTCTCTTGGACAGAGAAATCATCTCAACAGAGCTGTGCGAAGACAAAAAACCCCTCATACAGTAAGGTTACTAAAACAAAACCAAAACCAAAAAACAAACCCCAAAAGCCAAAAAGGAAGAAAACCCCACAAAACCCCAAAATTAATTTGGAAAAGTACGAAGTTTTGATTTTTCCTACGTAGTTTTTACAAAAGATAAAACAGTAATACAAGATTTTCATGTTTTACCTTATAATCCTGAAATCTTTTCCTGAACAAAATTACCAAAACAAACAGCAGCTTTTCCTAGCTCAGAGTTTACAGCTTAGGAAGCCTCTGCTGAAAAAGTAGTCATGAATGTTACAATAAGGAAAATGAGATGCTTCATTATTGTATACCAAAGCAAACTGAACAGACATAACCATAAAATGTTTTTGGAATGCATTATGTGTGTGGTTTTGGGGTTGTTTTTGGGTTGGGTTGGGTTTATTTGAATAAACTAATGAATGGATCACCATACTGGTAATTTAAGAAACATTCAAGTTGAGTTATGGGAACTATAGTAGAAAAAACTAAGTGAATGAGATGATACAGTCAGCTAGGAAAATGAAAAAAAGAACAACAAATACTTACAAATATGTAACAGGCATTCTGCAGAGAGGAGAAGGTTTTATTCGCATTAGGTTTTTTAGGACAGAAACAGAAGTGGGCTAAACCTGCATCACTGGAAATGTAGGTCAGTTATTGGGAAAGCATTAGTCTAGAAAAACATTAAGCATGGGGGAAAGTTGTTAAGGGAAACTAAAATTCACTGAAGGATTTTAAGATGTCTTTAAAGCCTGAATCAATTAAACTTGAACAAATAGATTTGCTAAAAGAGGAACTAACACTCATTTTTCTCTCATAATAAAGATTTATTTTGTAATTGAATGGAAAAAAACCCCAAACAACAGATTAAAATGTTTTGTGTCCATTTCACATGCTTTTGTTCTTCATTCTCAAAGATACTTTAGCCCAGCAAATTAAGTCATGTCATACTATTTGGGATTCTGTACATACTAGCCAAACATTTTGGAACTAATCGAATGTAACAAGGAAAAAAGGAAGCTATTATGCATTTGGGACTAACCTTTCTTGATGTTTTTCTAGATAAAAGAATCTACTACACTTGAGCCAATATGTGCCCATTTATTGATTCTAGGGCAATATATCACTCTCCTAGATATTAACTTAGTATCTATTATTACTTAGGCCTAATGCCATGCTTGAATTACGGTATTAACTCACTCATTACAAAGGAGCTAAATCTAAACCAGATCTAGGAAAGAAATACATGGGGCAGCATTTATTTAATCTTCATTTAACAAAAACAGTATTGTTTCTTTTTTAAACTCGGCTATGGGTGTGATTTCAAAACTTAAAGTTGTTTTGGTAATGGTTCTCCAAGTCATTAAACTTAACTGTGCATTATGAAGCACAAATAGCACAATTTCTTGGCATGTGAAGTTTCCATTCACTGCAAAACAGTGCCTGCTGTAAGACAAGTAGGAAGTGACCTAAATGTTATAGTTTCACCTGTATTTTGTTTGGTAAATGAATCCACATACTTGTTTCCTTTTAAACAAACAAGAGTTATTTACATGAATAGGTTAGCAGGCAATCTATAAACTAACCACAACACAGACAAGTATATCACCACCTATTTAAAGTAAAAAGAAATTAACATCATGAACACAGCAGTATCTTCCCAGATATCTAACACTTTGCTCCTCTTCGAATTGTGCCTTTGTGAGTGGACAAGAAGATAAGTAGAACTGACGTCTTTCTGCATACAAACATAGCGCCTAAAAAGCAACAAGCACATATGGCCATACAGCAGATAACTGAATGATCTTTGGGGACTATTCACACTTTAAGGTTTCACACAAACATATGTGAACTAACAGAAAAGCAAGTGTATGCCAGACAAAATAAGCATAACATACCACACACATACACCACTGAGTTTCTATTCCCTTATTGAGTTAGTGTCGGTATTATTATATAAGTGCATTGTAATATATTATATAAACAGCAGGTCTGCATCAACATATTTTACATTTTAGATTTTTTATACTATATTTACAACGTATTATGTTACTCTTGCTCTTTTCTTTTTGGAAACATCTAGAATTTCTTTCTCCGTTTTTAATTGTTGTCATCTGACAAAGCAAAACCTGAAGCTTTGGATTTTCGCAAGTAAAGCTGCTGACAAACTATATGTCATGCTCCTCTAACGCAAGCCGTGTATCGTAAGAGCCACACGGTACTATTCAGCACTCACTCATGAAGCAGCTTGCCTAAAGGAAGGTCATATTCAATCATTATATTAAAGGATCCTTCTGCATGAACATGTTATCTATGTGGTGTGTCACTTAACATTTATAGTAGCATTACTCCAAGTCTGACGTAAATTTTATGACCCAGAAGGTTATATCACTTACGCATTCTGTCAAATATCTTCAGCCATACCAGTCAAGCTACTTTTTGACAGAAGAAAGCAAAGCCTGCATGCAGTAGGAGGACTGAAGTGTCTTTGCTGTTTTTTCTGTGTGGTTTGCTCCCCAAAAGATGGAGCACTCCAGCTGGTTTATTTAGTTAAGAAGTTGCTGAAGCAGCACCTACGGAGCACTTTGTGACCTTTTGGAAGTCACTTCTCAAGGTTAAGCCACATCTGAAAAGCAGCTGATCACAGTATCTACAGTCTGAAATATTGTTAAATGATAAATGCGCATCCCTTCTGCCACACCATTTCACAAATCAGCTGTTGATTGAAACATGAATCATTTCTATTGCGCTAGGACAACGCCAGAAGCACTGCCTTTCCAGTTCTGCCAAAAGAAGGGAGAAATTAGATGCTTACATACCTACGTACTCAGGCAGTTTTCCCCAATGTACTAGCGCCAAAATTGGTAAATAGGCAGGTGTCAAGATAAATTCTATATAGAATTGGAAAGAAATTTTACCCTATGGTTCATAACAATCCACTGATCAAAAAGTGTATCAGACCGCTATGAAAGAGTCTTCATGTGTCTTTTCCCTCATTTTATGTTTCTATCTTTTTATCATTGGATATCAATTCCTCATCACACCTAAATTCATAGGTTTCTAAGTCACTGACAGACAGATGATATTTAGTTCTAACTCAAGGAATCACGTCTCCATTAGCCCCAGTCCTCTGTACACGAACATAAACAGCAGCAGCAGGAGGGGAATTGAGCTGTCAGTCTGCAAAACAGCAGTGAAAACTAAAAGGGTTTATCATTGCGGTAGAAACTATCTGCTGTACCAAGGAACGCTCCAGACACCTGTAAGATGAAGAAGGGTTGGAAGCACTTCAAGCATACAGGCACAGAACAGGCACAAAACCTTTCTCTCTGAGTGAACTTTTGATATATTTTCAGGACCGTGTGACCAACTACCTTGAAGAGCTTGCCAGTGGATGATAAATAAAATTAATAGTATGTGATGGAGCTTTTGACATGGCATGAAAAACCTGAAATGGTACTGATGATGTACTGAACATCCGAGAAGAGAGATAAAGGACCATATTTCTAGGTAAAGGATTTAATTTTACAGACACTGGATGCATGTCCTTAGATCTAACTGATTTTAAATAAAATTAATAGCTAGCAAAGACAGAAGCAAAGTAAAAAGCTATAAATTCAGTACTGATGCAACAAAAAATTCCATAAAATAAAGAGATTCTTCTTGTGAAGCAGATTTTAGTCTTCTGTGCAAGTGATCAGCCATTTTAAACAGTTTCGAGACCAAATAAAACAAAACTGAGCAAAAGAAAACCGAAGTTGTTTCACACAGGTAACCTACTGGGAAGAAAAATCTGCATGCACACAAACCCACCTTTGCAACAACATAAAAATGTATGCTTCATTACAGGATAAGCAGTGACCAAGAATGCTAAAGATGCTGTAATCTCCACCTTACTAGATAATAAAAGGGTATTTGATTCCTGTGTATCAATTAAAATTCTGAAAACACTCAAAAATCCACAGATACTTAAGTACAATTAATTTTAAACAAAAAAAAATCCCCCAAGAACTTACACCTCTTTCATTCTTGACTGAGTGATCACAAATTTCAGGAGGTTCAAGCTCATTTCTTTTATTGGAGAAATATTAGCATCACAGAATCACATTTACTAAACTGGGTTTATTTATATGACAAAGATATTTTTCTCTATATTATGAACACATCCAATGTGACCTTTCATATGAAAATACAGTATATATAAGCAATTTTGAAAAATTCAGTTCATCTATCCTGCTCACTGTTGTCCCCTCTTCTTCAAATATGCCTGTCCTTCTTGGGCTATTTTCTTTCCACTTCAAGAAAAGCAGCAGCAGACTCAAAATATCTTTTGCCTGATATTGCTCAGCAGATTCATTTCCGTGCATATTCATATTTAATCAGGATTCTGCCATTTGCAGAATTTAGTTTTAACCACTGCCCTTTTCCTTTCTGAGTACAATTATGAATGATTAACAAGACTTACAGTTCATTACAGCCTTGTAATACAAGCTATTTTTCCAGTTATCTGTTTTGCACATTCAGCATTATGCAAGGCTGGAGTGGTACTTTACAGCAAAACATTATTAGTACTCTAACTTTGCTACTCTTTCAATGTCATGGATTATTGGAACATATGGCATTGATGAATAAACATGATGAAGTAAAAGCTAGGACGTGAAATGGTATCCAAACACCACAGTATCAGGGAAGACACAAAAACACCCTAGCGCTACTACTAAGGACTTTTTAGAAACCAGAATTTTAACCATACAGCCTGATATATCTGGAAGGTCTAACATCACCTGGACAGAGCACAGTTGGTATAACTTCTAGTTATACTAACTAGAAACTTCTAGTTTCTAATTCCAGCATGTGAGTAAAACAAAACAAAACTAAAAACCTGACAAATCCACATGAGCTCAGCCTCACTTTCCCACTTCTCCATCAAGGACAACAGATGTGTGAGAAATATCGTGGCTCAGAACATTGTATGTTTTACACTTTTGTAAATTATCTTTTGTGACAGAGTGCCTTACAATATTTAAAACTATTTCATGCTCTTCTTATACACATATAATACCTTGTAAGTCTGTGGGGTAAGAATAGAGCAAAGAAAGCCCCTTCCTTTCTCTAAGTCAGTTTTGCTCAGCTTAAATGAACTGCTCTGCAGTGTGGTGCATCTTCAGTGGTTTCACAGCAGGGCTGGTGATATAAATATGGAGTCACCTGAGCATTTGAAGAGACATCAGAAATGTGCTTGGCTCCAATTATTCCCTTTGAATTCCCTAATAAGCAAAGAGTATGTTAACCTCCAGAGATGTATGTAAGCTTAAAGTGTGTGCAAGAATCCACTATGTCTTTCTTGCCACTACTATACTAGGACATGGAAAGGTCCAGGAGGTAACTGAAAAAAGGAAATAGAAAAGTTTCACTATGAAGTAGGCATGGAAGATATGTGTCCTAAGAAGAGGAAATAGCAAAATATCCCATTCAAGACAGTTTTGGCCTCTAGCAGACAATGAAGTACCTCTGTAAGAGGACTATGTATCTTACCACATGTAACTTCAACATAGTCAGGAACACCTTCTAAAACACTAGTAACTTACTGGCATAAGATAAAGATACTTCCCTGGAAATAGTATCAAGGACTGGGAGGATGAGGCACTAAATGTTACAGGGATGGAGAAATGGGAGAGGAGAAAAATACTGCTCTTCTGTAAGGGTTTCCCAGCACTCAAACTTTCCTTCAGAAATCTGTCAAGAATTCAGGACAAAGACTATTCTTATTAAACATCACTTCACATTTCTTTTATAAGCTCAGTTAGCAGCTAAACTCTTCAGCAATGCCAAAGTTACTATTTCCTTTCTCTTATATTTAAGGAGAAAGGATGAAGTAGGGATTATGCAGGCACAGCATGATTCACTCAGACACTCATATTCTCCTTACAGCTACCACTGTGTAAATAATCACTAACACTTGGGAAGAAAAAACACACACCTAATTAAACCCATTTCTTTTTCTATTGAAAGAGGTGTGAAATTTGGTAACTAAAGTTATTATTAATACAAAGATAAGGTTCTGCAAAAGTACACTTCTGAAAATGAAGAAATGAAAATAACATAATGGCTCGTGCAAAATTAATACTTCTTTTCTGGCTTGTGGCATTGCCTTCTGATTTATCTCCCTACTATTTCCTTACAATCAAACAGCCTTTCTTCAAGAATCTGCTTAACACCTGCTAACATCTTCTGAACATCTCCTAAACGTCTGCTGAACTTATGACTCCTCTACCCCCACGATCGTTTCGGAGCTCAGTCCCAGCTCTGCCAATCTGCTTCAACAGATTGCACTGCTATAAAATGAAACTTTGCATAAACTGATAAAAGAACTTCAGCCATCAGTTCTGGGGACTGAAGGTAGGGTGCTCTGGCTGTGCATCCTCACTTTTCACAAAACAACACTCAGGAACAAGTCAGCATTTACTGAATACAGTTTCTGGCAGTGCACTATTGGACTGTCCTAACTTCAGGGTAATTGGATAGTTTTAGCATTCAGTATGCCCGTTGTGGCAGTTTTTGAGCTCTCCTGATGGCTTTTAGTACTTAGCAATGAAAGAGAGATAAAAAAGAAAGCACTAAATGTGAGCAGCTGTCAGCAAATCCCAGTTACAAGACACCCAGATGCAATCCAAAACAGAACAATTTTCATACTTTCTCTCTGAAGCAGCATTAATCACATCTATTTATTTACAGATTTCTTTAGAATTGCACCTTTTTTATTAGCAAATTAGTAATGAAAAAAAGGGTTGTAATTGCATTTTTTGACAGATCCCTTTAAACAATTGCTGTCTTAAAAGAACTAAATCCAATACTCCAACCCTAATCCACTACCACCGAACCACAAGAATATTCAGTTTAAGTGCATTACCACTGAGGAAAGAGAAAATTGACATGTTATGAGAAAGATAGGTACTGTCACCATACACCTCTAAAAATCCTCGGTTCAAGCTTTTCGAAAAATCTGGCATTGCTTAATTGTCAAGCACTGGCTATGGAAGGTAATAAACAGTGATAGAGTCTGGGTTTAGTATAAAGTGCTTGTATAGCAACAGAAACGTATTTCTCATGGGATGAATTCACAGATTCTAGCAGCAGCTGGAGTTTATGTTAACAAACCACTTTTTCCATTCTAGCTTTTAGTTACGTGGAAACCTTACAAGTAAATAGTATAATGGAGATAAGGCACTGTAAAATTTCAGCATTTCTATTGATAAGTTTCATCCCTTGATGACCGCACAAGGAATTCTCTAAGTGATAAAACTTCTTTACTGAAGTTTCAATAGCTTAAATGTGTTCTTCTGAAGCTGGTCTAATTTTAGCCTCCTTTGCAGTCGCATTTAGAGCTTCAAGTGACACCAGCATTTATTTATTCTTTTGCTCTCTCTGATGACGCAAACCTACAAGTGTCATAGTAAGAAAAAGCTACAGAACATTTTAATAAAGTGGAAGCACTTCATTTGAAACTATGAGATGAACTGCTAAGAATAATTTAAACTGAAGCCACTGAACCAAAATCCCAGGTAGATTGTAGTGTAGGCTCAGATTAAGGCCTTAGGCTTTATAATAAACCTAAATGAACCTGGAATATAGATCTGACTCCTCTTACAGTGCAAGAAATCTAACATCAGTCAGCTGCTTATACTTGCCTTTTTGCTCAGCTCTTCATAGCACTCATTCTCTGTCACACAGATACAATTTAGACACATCTATTACTTCACAGAAACACAGAATTGTTTAGGTTGGAAGAGTCCAACAATTCACCCCGCACTGCCAGGTCACCACTAAACATGTCCGTTGTCCCTCAGCACCACATCTACACGTCTTTTAAGCACCGGCAGGGATGGGGACTCCACTGCCTCCCTGAGCAGCCTGTTCCAATGCTTTACCACCCTTTCTGTAAAGAATTTTTTTCCTAATATCCATATTTAATTTTCTACTGCCTCAACTATGTTTAGTGTCTTGAAAAGATTCTCATCACACATCACTGACCTCACAATCAAAACCAGAATTGTTCTGCACCAGTCTTACCATAATTTCAAAAGACTTCTGCACTATAGTTTTGTTTCCACTCCTTTGGGACCTGATCCTGCTCTCACTGCGATGTCAGCAGCAGATGTACCATTAGCGTGAACATACAGATACATCATATCTTTCGTGTGTGCTTTGTCCTCATTTCCTTTCCAATAGTAGGATGTTAGGCCTGATTTAACTTTTAGTTTTCCTTTTAGCATTTCATGACATTACTTAATTTTTTGCACTTGCATTTTTTTTCCCCAAAGTCTATATAAAGGCTACACAGTGTTGTTTATTTTTCCCCCAGAAGTCTAGAAAATACAAATTGACTCTACGGAAATGTCATCCTCCTCTTTTCCTTCTCTATTTCCCTAACTCTTTGCAGCAGTTTTCCTCTGATCTTGTTCAGAAGGCAGCGTGTCAAAGCGTTAGTATGAAAAAGGGAATACAGCCATTTGCCTTCTTACACCTCCTGCTTTGTCACAACCACCATTATTTCCTCTAGGATAATTCTTTTCAATAAAACTAAGAAACAGCGGCAGAGGCTTTCTTGTGTAGGATTTGACTGAATGCATGTAAACATTTTTGAAAAAATCAGACGCCTGATCTACTACTGCTCTGTAATAATGCAAATCTTTCCTCAGAACTAAATACTACAGAAAGTGTCCGTGAAGCCATCATGTTTTCCTTCTAAAAGAAACAATCTGGATTCACCAGATTACATCAGTATTTTCAACTTTGTCTGTGCCTGAGGCACCCCAGTGTTGAGGCACGTTATTGGAGAAGAGTTGAGCATTATTAGCGTGACATCTTCAAGTGACCTCCAATTATTTCTTTATTAAAAAGGCATTTTGATTAGGTTTAATTATATGGTAATTATGAAAGCCACTGTAATTACAGAAACACACTTACTAGCCAGAGTGCAGAACTGGTGGTAATCTTGTTTCTCAAAAAAGAAACACAGGGAACTGATTCTGAACTCTGTAAAAGTTCTCCTCGTTAATTGAGCTAGAAGTTATCTTTAAAAAGTTGATTTTTTTGTTGTTGTGGTTTTTTTGTTGTTGATCAAACCAGAAAGTTTGTTCACAATTGTCTGCACAAATTCCTGAGATGGCATATGCATTTACTGCACTGTAATAAAATTTTCTTATATGGTCTTTTATCATCCTCTGGTGTTAGCATCAGAGGAACATAAGCAGTAAAAATAATTACATCTACAACCCCATTCATACTAAAACCATAATGAATATAAAAACTTTCAAATATATTTTTTGATCTTGTTCTGTGTATCCTATTATCATAAAAAATGAGTCATCTCCCTATGGAAGAATGCATTCTATTCACAACTAAAAATTAGTTTACTGCCTAAAAAAAAACCAAACCAAAAATGACAATAGCCTTGCATTTTGTCATCCTCTCTGCTTCAGACAGCATGGTGATGTTTGGTGGACCAATTTTAGACAATTTATACTCTGATTACAGTCAGTATGTGACAAACTCAGTATCAGTAATACTTACTAAGGTAAGTTCTGTCATTTGTTAGATATTGATGATTTTCCATTTGACCCTGGAAGGATCTTGAAATGGCTCTTAGACTAGAGAGCAATGGATTCTCTGCAAAGAACACTGAAAGGGCAAAAGAAATGAGTCAACAGCAATGCCTTTACAGTGTCTCTACCAGTAATTTTTGATCATTTTGTCCAGTGCAGTATCAAATGCAGTAAGTAAACATGCCATGTCACTTCATTTGGGAGGCTGTTACGTGGTGTGTTTTACTAGCGTATCAGGTCACTTTCTGTAACAACAAAAACAAATTTTAAAAAAAATCCCTTAGCTACTTCATGCAGGCAATCAATCAATCCCACTTTGTGCGCATTTAGCTTGACATTTACGGTCTTTGTCTGTTTGTAAATGATGTGTTTTACTGCTTTTCTGTACCTAACAAACCAGTCTCCAGAGGTAGTCATCTTGCTCACCTGAACAGGTTACCTTTGAAATCCTTTTGACAGAGGATGTCTGGTCTCTTTTAGGTGTTTCAGGAAGAAGCAGACCCATCCTGCTTTTCCAAGTGCTCTATAGCCCATCACAGTCTTCTAATTTGGGTTAGTAAGATCCAAAGCCCCAAAGATCATGAGATTCAGAATTTGATGTTTTAGTTAATTTAAAAATATTAAATATTTTTTCATAAACAAATGCTCTGAAAAAAATTACTATGAAATTTCAAAATCAAGTACCTCCTTCATTTTCAAACCAAAATTATCAGGTATTTTATTGCAAAAATAAACTGTTTTAAAGTGATGAATTTAGATTAAAATTTTTATTTTGAAATTGGTTCCACACTTGCAGGATGCTAATATTGCAATTTGCCATAAAGACAGTCCAAATTAGAAAAGATTAAATGGGTATCACTTTTAAGGGCTAAGCTTCTTTAATTAGAAAATCTCCCATCGCCTTAAAACAGTATTATTTAATTCTTAAAAGCAAAAGGCAAAGGAAATAGGTGTAGGTTTATTTAATTTAACTGAAAGATTATTATTCTCTGAGCTTTTTATCTGAGTTAACTAAAATGTTGAACTGTCAAAATTAGTGTCTTTAAAAATGAAAACAAACAAAAAAAACCAACCCCAAAAAACAAACAAAAAAACATCTTCAAAGGATTTTTTACCTAGAGGGAGTACTCTATTAGTGAACAAGAAAACCCAGAAATCTTAGTGTGTCTTCCCATGGCTGCACAGCCTTGCTCATAAAATACATGAAGGCTTATCAAAATAATTTCTAACCAATCCCTTCACACAGTTTAATTTTAGCAATTGTCCCCCATTCATTCCTATAAGAATTGTTTATAGTACCTAAAACTACAATAATTGGAACAATTTTTTTATGACTGTGTGTATTCAAGATTTAGGGAAGTTCTTACATGAACATTACCTTACTACATTACATATTCTGCTTCTAATTCTTGATTAAGAGCATCAAATGTGAAGCATAACTGGGAGTTACTTATGTGACTATAAAATGATTAGCTTCACATTCCCAAAGGAGAAAACAGGTTCAGAAATCATTAATTTCTAATGAAAAACTTGGGGTGTGGGGGGGTGAAGGGCAGAGGTTGCTACCTGTGATTCTGACACAGAACTAACAGAGAACAAACAGATGAAAACGGGCATGAGATCAGAATCAGCGACCACCACTGTTTCCATACAGATGTTTCAGTAGCTGAGATCATGGTAATATCTGCTTCAGTATGGTACTTGAGCCAACAATACAATCATCTTATCTTCACTTCCTGCTATCATAATTCAAGTATATTCAAGTAGAAGTGAGGAGTTCCCCAGTGATTTAACAGTGGAATCAAATTCCAGGAAGGTTACAGATTTTTCTAAAACCTAATGACCCAGTCAAAAAAGTCTTTCTATAAACAAGATACTTGACCTTGTGGATATTAATTGGTGTAGACTATCAAATTCAAATGTATTAGCTCTTTCTAAAAGCATAATTTGTGCATGTACTACAAAATCAGTAATTGTTGATGTGTCTATAAGGTCTTCCACATCAGCTGTAGAAGGGAATTTCCAGCAAAAGTAGAAAGAAAAAGCTTCTCAGCCAGCTGTATTATAATGAAATAGTTAAAAAACTCAATGTTTATTATTTGGAGGTTGGAAGTTTGTTTATTATCTGGAAGATATTTTTATTCAAACTAAGTCAGTAGGTTCTATTGTATAAATAGTAATATGCATTTTTTCCTTCACTGTTACTTCTGTGAAACTCACAAAAGTAAACTACTACAATAAGTTCTGAGATAAAAATTTTACAAGACTGTAAGAGAGCAATCAGCTTCAAATCATGGGAGAGTTTCGTTAGCTTCTTTGGGCAGTTATACAGAACAAACGGCAGTTTTGGGAACTATAAATCCTGCTTACTGATTCTGGTCATTGTAATTTAAAAAGTGCTCACAGAATACCGGTAATACAAATAAAACAAACCAAAAGATAATCTGAATTTTAGATAAGACTATATAATATAATCAGGGAGATAATACGTCTCTGACCCTAAATTCATTGACCTCGCAGCGGATTCTGGCTCAAAGAAAATTTTTTTCTTTCTTTTCAATTCTTTTCCTTCAGATGCTTACTTTATTGAGGCAGCCTGTTTATTCAGAGCATATCTCTTCTATTATTATTATTACTACTACTAGCTATACTGCAGCACAGTGCCTACGTGACCCAGCCTCAGGCTAGGATGCACTGCAAAAAGGCACCCCTGCCCCAGAACTCTTCCCTTCAAAATGTAATAGACAAAATACGCGCACAGGCAAACTGGGCTGCCTGGACCACATGCAGGGTTTGAAAGAGGTATGTGAAGGAGGATAACGAGGAAGAATTTAGATGGTCCTGGAGGGCTGCTTCCAGCTGTGGGACGCAACAAAAGGAAAACCGTGCAGGTCTTGGGTTAAAAATGTACCTAAGTGGACAAGCAAAGCTGACATTACAGGACACACAA
This sequence comes from Buceros rhinoceros silvestris, assembly GCF_000710305.1. Classification (NCBI taxonomy): domain Eukaryota; kingdom Metazoa; phylum Chordata; class Aves; order Bucerotiformes; family Bucerotidae; genus Buceros; species Buceros rhinoceros. The sequence goes on from NW_010433147.1 coordinate 50,179, forward strand.
AGCTACCCTTCCTACACAGCACAAGGGAGCACAGGTGTAGGGCAGACAGTCCCTAAAGACCTTCACAGATGAAAGCAGGGTTTTTGGGTTTGGTTTTGGGCTTTTTGTTGTTTCTTTAGATACGCAAGACACAAGACTGAAATGACTACGGCCAGATACTGTGCTACAGGAACTGGCTTTGCAGCACTCTGCTGTCACTGAGCAGAGAAGATGGTTTTACTTATCTGTAAGGACAGAAGTTGCATCACAGACATTTCATGCCAAGAGAATATCCATGATTTAGCTACAGCATGAGGATGACAAGACCAACACAAAGATGTTGAACAGAATGAAGAGAATAATGAAAAAAAACATGCAAGGATGAAAAAAGAAAATAATGGCTAGACACTGGTGCAGGAGAACTAGTAATGCTGAGTTTATTGAGAAATGTCAGAAAGTAGATATTTTAATTTGATGCAGAAAAATGGAGAAGAGATCTAGCAAACACCTATGCCTGCCTTCCTATCCTTCCCTGTTGTAAGGAAGCACTGAATCTGTACAGGTATATCCTGCACTCAAAACAGTTTAAGTTTGGCAAGGTTCCTCACCATCATGGCTTGGCTTTGCGAACGAACATCTGGGAAGGGCTTTTCCCACGCTCACTGCAAGCGATGAGTGCACCCTTTGGGTCTGCGCAGTGGATTTTTTAGGTGAGGCGCAGCGTGCGCGGAACTGGCTCCACCCTTTACACCTGATTTGTTCCCCAGAAGGATTATAATACCACTAATCATAGGCGATACAAAAATAAAACAAAAGAGCTTATAAAAGCTCTGAAATAGCACTTCGGAACTGAAGTGGTGAATAAGCAATGCAATCTCAGTGGTAATTTTTCAGTATCTAAGACAGCAGGTTTGTTCAGTGAAGCACCCTTCTAACTAGATTTCGATACAAAACATACTCTAATTTTTGTACCCTATCTCAAAGAATATGCTTGAGAATTAATTAAAGTTTTCAGAGCATTTTCAGACAACCATTTCAGATTTTTTGAAAGGAAACCCTCACTTAATTTTGAGGCAAAGGGTTTGATGCTCTGAAGTATCTTCTCCATTATTTCTTGTAATCTAGAAATTCAGGACCTAGGAAAGTACAGAAAATTCATAATCTTTATTTCAGATATCCTTTCTTAGTTTATTCATTAGGAAGACACTCTAAAATACGTGCTGATGTCTTCCAGATTTTGTAAAACTAACGTTATGTATGTTTTTAAATGAAGATGCTGTAATTTTTGCTCCCATATGCCCACTCGGTGTAGGTTCTTTTCTGCTTTAAATGGTATGTATTATTTTTCCTCCATTCACCTTTTACTTAATTCCTGTGGGGAATAAAACAAGGAACTGGACACTTCAAAACAGCATCTAAACTAAGAGCAGCCTACATCTCTAAATACCTTGGTTACATACTGCTAAATAAAAGCAGTCCCTGATGCCTAGTGGTTCTTACTGGCTTTACCAGGCTGCTTACACTACACAGGATTCATCTGTGGAGAGAGCTTGCTGAGTCCAGAGCTAAGCCACAGAATAAGCTGATGGTTAAGAACAATAGTAGTAGTCTGGAGTTTGGTGAGAGCTAACTCCCTGCTCCTATTTTTTTTTTTTTTTTTTGGTGCAACCAGGGTCATTGGGAATTAAAAGTAATTTTGATGTTGAAGAAATTCTTAATAAATTCTGTGGGAGACTGAGATTGTATGCACAACCTGACAAACCTTCAGCTACATAAACAGTGACAAAAGCATATGTGCCATTGCGAAATATTTTGGTTTTGATAGTCATAACACATTGTTAAAAATACCTACATAGAGTGAAGAAAAGGAATGTGGTAACCAGATCGTGTTTGGGATGTTGCACAGCTGACAAGGTGGCTGGGGATGCTGCAGGCTGGTCAAACTTCACAGGCAGTTTTGTAGGAAGGGATAGAGAAGGCTGCCTACGCTTGGCTGCTTCTCTCACCAGCCAAACTGCATCTATCAGGCAAGGAAGCTTTGCTGTGGCCCTTCCAGCCACCACTCTCACTCTCAAACTGTTTGCTTATGCATTTCTACTCTGTGGGCACAATGGTACATGCAGTTCCTCCTTATCGCTCCTGAAGTGGGATTTGCTGATGTGGTAAGCAGCAAGTGCTCCAGGCAGTTTCTGCAGGAGGGTCACAGGTTCCAGGAGACACTGCTACTTACTCATCCCGGATCTGACCTTGCCAGCTGCATTCATGAGTTTAGGTTGGCCAGATGGACGGATGGATGGATGGATGGATCTCACAATGAGATGAATAATGAAGACAACGTGCCTGAGAGGAGTCTGCAGTAGCTTCAGAAAAATTGCTGGCGTGGATTTCTTAAATACATGAAATACGAACATGAAGTATTTCCTGGGGCATTCTCTCACAATTTTGAGTGTGAAACACCTACGAAAACACTGTCCTACAGCTCTTTTTCCATAATACATTGGGAAATCTAGTGACACTTGCAGTCTGAGCAGGAAGGACTGTGAAACAGTGAAGTGACATCCCCCGCCCCCTCAAGCTAAAAATTCCTTTCTTGTGGATATGAAACCCTTTTCTATTTAACAAGCAAAAGCAGCATTTTAACTGCATAATATTTTTACGTGGGTAGATTGCAACTACTTAATGAACTAGGGATTTGAAACATGCAGCAGCAGGTTCTGTTCAGGAGATATCAGTAAATGAAAAAAAGATGAGAAATATTGGTTATTTTGTTACAGTTCTGGGAGAACTATGCCAACCCATCCTATGAAATACATAATACTATCCTAATGCTACAGAAATACAACAAAATCTACCTTACGTAAGGAGGAAGAGAAGTATGTATTACAATGAAATCAAGTCTTTTAGTGAACAAATTTCACAAAAATGAAGTAAACTATAAAAATCAGCGTTGTCAAAAAAGCATGCTTCCCCTGTTCTAAAGAAAGCAATGTTAACAGAAGAAAACCAAATCAGCAAAACTAATAATAAAAAAATAAATTACTGCATGTTTCATAAAATTCAAGATCAATAAAACCTCTGGAATACATCTGATAAAACCATACTTGATGTAAAATTTTTGGTTCCAGTATAATAAAAATACTTCAAGCCTAGGACAGGGATAATGACTACCCCACAAATTATAAATCTTTTAAATTGTTCTCTGTTTGAATTATTTCTTCCCAAGAAGACAGGAGCAATATATGTGTGAGTATACACATAAAAGTGCATGTTCATATATATAAATATGAGTATAAATATACGCACATATATAGAGACATAAATATTTAAATACATACTGGTATTCTTAATTATAAAGATTATTTTCACTCATACTTAGTGACCATATTGAAAATGAGTAATGAAATTATAAGTAAATAAGGACTAATGAAAATTCTGGCATATCGTTATATATTACACCACGCATATCCTTAGCACAATGATGATCATGCTGTTGTCTCAGCAATTCCTTAAAGTTCATGATGATCAAGATGATTCTGTAGTCCTAAAAACGCAATGCCCTGGTTGTTACAGATTCTTTCTTATAAGATTCACATGGAAGAGGAAAAGGTATGTACAAAACGAAAATTTTCTGGTGTTACTGGCATAGTTCCTCCCTCCTGGGGATCAGTACAAGACACTGTAGAAGTGTTTTAATGTCCTTTAAAATTTCTTTTAGGCATTACTGTAAGTCTAAATATTCTCTAAGCAGTTTTGATGATTTTTATAATAGTGTTTTTGTATTTCTCCATTGAATCACTGGTTTCTACTTTCTAGAAGGCTTCTACTTTCAACCACCATTTTAATGCAGTTTTTAGTGTACATTTTCTGATCACTTTCTGAGAACTAATTAGTTCACCCAGAAACGCTACGAAACCCTGCAAAAACAGTAATAAAAAAAAAGAGCAAAGAATTTAGAATCGACATCAGTAACCACAAACTGTAACCACGGTACAATAACTCAGTAAGCTGGGTTCACAGCTGCTCTCTGACATCAAAGAGATGCTAAGCAACTTAAGTCATAGATAAATACAGCACTTCATTTGGCCTGCATCATTTAGCTATTTTGGAGTAAAAGTAAGGGTGGAAAGCAGGCCAGCTGAGCTTCACTCTTGAATTTCAGCTCCATTTTGCTGATAAAAAGGCACGTCAAAGCACGTCAAACTCAGAGCCAAATACACATACAGCTAAATCTTGCTCTTTATGTTTCTTCGTATCATACTGGCAGTTTAGGAACCAAAGCAATGGCGGCTGATAAAATTTTAACAAAATTGTTTAATGAATTAAAAACTTAGCACTATGTATGTGACTAGCTCAAGAGTTAAAGGGTCGGGAGGCAGATAGATAACGTGAGGCCATCACAGCAAAATGATCTTCCCAGCTCTGTACAAAGTAGAGGTAAAACAGAATCAAAAGAGTCCAGAATATCTTAAATCTGAGTGTATCTGTCTGATTAGCACAAGTTTTATTTGTTATTTCCTCTATTTTAACCCTAATCATCTCTGATTTAGTCTAACAGAACACAGATAGCAATGCTGGAAAGTGTAACACTAGTGAAAAACAAAACATTTACAAGATGTTCAACAGCAGTTAATTCAATTACACTTTCATGTTCTTTCTGGTAAACAATTACATTATTCTTCTAGTACTGGGTGAAAAAGTATGATATTGTCACTGCAGGACCCAACAAATACAATTAGGATTAAATTAGTCCTACTCCAGTGACAGTGTACCAGACAAAACTGCAGGTATTTGAATCACTACAAACAGGCTAAAATCAATTAGAATTGATCAGTGATAACATAATTTTCAAAAGTTACCTTGTATGCACAAGGTTCCAACACTAAGAATATTCTGTCTAGCCCATCTGATCCCAGGAATCTCATTAGTTTTTGGTTTCACTATATCACTTTTTATATGTCACATTATGTACAGGTCAGGATGGTCCACAAGATGCTTCAATTAATACATACCTCAATGACTATTTTTCAAAAGCGTTACCACAATTAAGGTTCAAATTAGTTATAGATTTTGTGCTCAACTTAAAATATTAGCACTATTCCAGTTGGTACTTTGCAGTAAGCTCCGTTCATCAGAAATTTGATTGTTTTGGAAGAAAACCCTAAAGGAACCCCTAACCTCTTATTTTATACTGGGGTCAGTTCTGAGTCAGATGATCACATGGGAAACATGAAAACACTGTGCCTCCAAATGTCCGCTCCTCTCCCAACAATCCTGTGAGAACATGAGTCACGTCACCCTTCTGATGAAGAGGTCTATCGCCCCAGAGTCCCCTTCCTTTCCTGGTCCTCTTCACTCCTCCTGGTGATAACCTCATTAATCCCTTTCAGGTGATTTCTCCCACAAAATACATCAAGGGCAACACTGAAATATTCCTAGGCTTCGGGTTGGCTATATCTAGCATATAACTTCCCTTCTTCACTTCAGACGAGGTGCATAAAGACAACCTTTGATAAAACCAATCTCAGGGCTTCTGCAGCATTTTAAGTACAAGATAGGGGAGATGGAGTTCTTCAGAACACATCACCTGAAGCTTCCAAGTGTTAAAGGGACTTGATCATGTGAGGCATTTTGAGACTGAAGATCTTCAGTCAAGACCTGAATGTACAGTTAGGTTTGTTTTCAGGACACCGAGGATCCTTTCAATAATTTGCTTCACAACACTAACTTAAGGAGTTTATAGCTTTGATTTTCTGTTTTGTTTGGATTTCAAGTGCCTGTTTACAAGAGGACAATATGAAAAAAACTTAACAAGGTAAGGCAAATAAGTTTATAGGTTTATACAAATGCCAAACATTTTTCTGTATCATGCAGATTTCATGGTTAGGAAAACTTAGCAATTGTTGCGGAGGCACCCACAAAACAGACAGCAGCAGCTATCTGAAAAACGTGGATTTATTGCAAACAAATGTGCCTGGCACTCTGACTGTAGAGGTTTGGATGTCAGTTGGGAATTATTACTGCACAACAAATTCATGGGCACTAAGGAGTCTATTCTAAGGAAGAGTGACCCAAAATGTGCACAGCTCACTGATACAAAGGAAGAACGTCTCACCTAGTAATACCAAGGGAGTCACTTACCAACACTGGGGTAAGGCTCACTCAATCCCAGGGAGGCACACGCGGCCAGTGTCCCAACTCGAGGGAAGAGTCCCCAACTGCACAACCTGCTGCTCCGAGGAGAACCAACTCAAAAGTGGTTCTTCGGCAGGGCTTCATTTATACCCTGGTCGAGTGTTCGCTGTGGTCACTTTCAGGAAACCCAGGCAGGATGCGGTTAACAGAATCTGGACTCCAAGGCACCAATATCCCTGGGGGACTGCTGCAGGGCCTGTCTTTTGTGCAAGCTCCGTGCAGGAGGCCAGGGGGGTTGCACTGCCACAGCAATCAATGATACGGACTGCACTGATGGTCTTGAGAGGAGGGCATGCGAATGAAGATGTGTTTGCTGCTGCACAAACCAATGCAAAATACTGGCAGACTCAGCCTTTTTCAGGCTGTACTGAAGAAACAGAAAGCGGAACCGCAGTTGTGCCTTACTTTAGGGATACTAAAAAATACTTGCCTTGAATGACACGCAGGATTATCTTGCTAACTAATAGAAAAAATGGAGAAGGTGCCACTGGCTTGGTGCCAGTATTTATCCTTTGGGTTGATATTAATAATAGCACTAGTTTAGGTAAGCTCAGGAGGACCAAAGGCTGCAATTTAGTAAGTATTGTCATTAAACCAAGGGAAGACTGTGTGATCTGCTCTCCCCTTCACATTTGGCTGGCACCAAGTACTTATGGTCAAGATCACATGTAAAATCAAGCTTTCTGAATTAAGCAGCCTTACTCCATTTCTATGAAGATCATCAGGAACGTCTCTGTGTAAAGATCTAGAAATGGAATGCGTCGAGATAGCAGATGATCAGTAGCAGTACAAAAATGCTAAGACAGATAGGTCCTCTCTCTATAGCTTAGAGAAATGTATGGTATCAGTGATCACCATCCTCGCAAACTGATCTTTGAAATTTTCTTTGCATTTTTGCCAAGACTTATGATTTCTTTCTATAAAATAGGTACTGGTGACTAGGATAGTCTACATTCAGTAGCACCACTTACAGGTAGACTCAGGATAAGTAATGCTGTACAAACTCTGTTACATAGGTCACCAATGCTCCTTCAAGGGATTAAGTTTCTGTCATTGAGCACCGTCCCAAGAAAAACAAATTACAGCAGACAGAAATCGTCTCTTAAAAAGGACTCCATGTGTGCCTTCTCAGGTCCCAGGATCATCACTAGTGATGATGACAGCATCGTTGATGATGACAGCAATAGCTTCATTTCATTTCAGTGGGACTTAGACTACACACCCAAAAAACTTCACAGCAGGGTTATCCAGCCTCAGAACATACCAAATGAATTTCACTGCAGCACAAATCACTGCTGTAAAGAGGCAAGATGAAAAAATAATGCCTTAGGTCAAAAAAAGGAAACTGTACCACAGAAAAAAAGCATTGCAGGAGCACCACTCATACTGAAGACTTAAATGCAACCAGTAACAAGACATTTTAGGAAGAAGCAGATGACGAATCAAATTCAGGAATCTGAAGTGTGCAGCTTATTCCTAGAAAAGTCTATCATCTCAAATAAATAAAAGGTCAAGTGTTATACAGTAAAACTGAAATGGGAAATAATATTTTCTTGCCATTAGGTCTTTATTTTTAAGTAAAATTTGTGAGCATTATGCTCTCAATCGAAATCACGTTTCTGTAGAACCACGGTTCTACCTCAAACTGCAGAACAGTTAAAAAATTATTTTTTGGAAAGAAATTAATTCTCATGGGTAAACATATGTAGAATTCCAATGAAAATAACAAGAAAATGTACATTAAATGCAGGATTTTAAAATACAGCATTAACCAAAAAGAATGCTTTAGCAGATGTTCCACAGGTATTAAAATTCAATTATACAAAAAAAGCCCCCCAAATGCAAGCCTCAGACTCAAAATCATGTCAGTTCTTACTTGATCAATCTAAATCACACTGTATCCCATGTGAAATGGGACCCAATCTCTTTATCTAATTGCTATGATAATTATTCTTAGATACTGGAAGAACAAGAACGGTCCATCTGTGAAGGAATTCAGTACTGCATCAGATAATAAATTTGGAAAAAAAATTATAGGCTTAGTATGTGGGAGAGAGTACATGTGTGTATTTATCTGTGTACGGGGAATAGTTTTTTAATACACTTTCGGAGGATCAAAATACCTCAAAAACTGCCTCTAAATAAGAGAAAATATTAAACAATGATGTATTGTCAAGGGTTTCTATATCATACAGTAAAACAGTGAGATAAAGGAGTACTAGCCAGCGGAAAAAAAGCATGAAAATTCATCCTTCTTTGGAGTCATATTCAGACAAATTTAAATATACTGCCCATACACAATGTTTCTAAGACTGGAAGTACCTCTTTTTTATGGGAACTCTTGCTTTTACGTAAAATATTCAATATATTAAAAATCTTCTGTTTGATACTTAATCCCACTAATTAAGAATAAACAGTTACTATTTTTAGGATCATCAGAGGAAGCATTTATTGATAAGCAGGCCTAAGAACACTAAGTATGCATTTCAAATGGGCTTTGATCAACTTAATTCAAGTATAGCTTTAGAAATATTGTTTCTATCCACTACTGTGGTAGATTAAATGATCAGGCTGTTATCTGGTTCCTGCTTTCTCCTCCTCCAAGACAGATGTCGGCTGTGTTTTCCTCTTAGGTCCCCATGACATCTCCACATCCAAGTTGACTTATGAGGATTGAATTATTGAACTCCCTCTCTTGCCTTGACAACACATTTTACTCTGCTCATGCCTATTCAGAATACTATTGCAGAGATCACTACTACATGTTTTTGCATCCCATCTTTTTCCTCCTTTTTCCTTCCTTTCTTCCCCCTTTGTAACGTCAAATATAAGAATCCCGTCTTCGTGAAAGCTGCTTGTGGTCTACCCAAGCTCACTTACCTCAGCCTACTACCAAGTCTGCTATCTCTAGTTCACTGCAGATACCAATCCTCATTACAACCCTGTCATCCTTCCAGTTCAGCACTTTTGTGCGTTCCTGTTTCATAAAAATCTGAAAAGAATTTAATCTTTCCTCACTTTCCATCAAGCCTACATAAAAAGCTTTTAAAAAGCTAATTCTCAGCTAAGACTGTAGACACTGCACTGCCCTACAATGCCTCACTGACTTCTCGTACTCACTACTGAACAGGCTATAACTGTATTTTTAGGAAAGGTCTCGAGCAACTTTTACACAGCACCTAGAAAAATAGTTTTCTATCATCAGAACCCTTGGTTAATATAAGTAACAAAATGACAAAATATAGTAAGGGTATTGTTACTTTATAATTTACTTTCTTAGTATTGATATATCTCTAAAGAATACCACTTTTTTTTTCCTGACAAACACAATTCTTACTTTTGTTGTGATCACTCCACCACGCTAATTCCACCGTTTCTCCAACAAGATTAGTTTGCATTATTCTTCTCTCTTCTGAAACAAACCTCCTGTGAAATTCGAAATTCTCAGTCCTCTTTTCCTTCAGCTGCTGGCCAAATCAATACTGTAACAGATGTACTCTCAGTAGAAAGCCTTCTTGCTTTTGACAATGCAATTGGCAAAACAAATGCAGGCAGCTTAGGTTCCTTCTTGTCAAGCTCAATTCCACAACACTGTTGACCTTGTAAGGCCTAGATTCCTGGAGCTATTGCATGATCTTCTCGCATTAACCTCTGGGCTAACAAGTTATATTAAGATAAATTCAGCCATGATGGATAAGATCAGTTTGAACTGTTTCATCGTTTGAATAATTCAGGCAGATCCTTTGAACTTATTGTTACAATACCATTTCAATATCTTTGGAAGGGGTAAGACTGCTAAAGACTTTTTAATGTATATCATATGCAACTCCTTTAATTAAGATTCCAGTCTTGCCAAAGACTGTGGGATGCCCTGCTGTCATACAGAGGTGTGTACAGATATATTTTTGCAAGATCTTAAGTTGCAACTTAAAACTAGCAACACTGCATTTTAATCTAATCTGTGTGATACTGAAAAAAAAATATTTTGACATTTCCGTTACCAACAAGGCATTTCATAAAATTTAAAGTTTAGCAAATATACAGAAGACCCATTCTTCTGTCTCACAGCAGCTTTTAAAATCTGCTAGTCATGTTGGAAGCTATTTACATGGCATTGCATTTTATTGGATTCTGCTTTTTCACAGTCCTGAAGTTATTTTATAGCAGAGGCTGAAAGAAATATTAGTGACCTAGCATTTAGTAACAGTTGAGCAGTAGTAAGAATAAGTGAAGGATATTGACACTCAGACAATGTCTCTCTGTTTGCATAATGTTTCTTGGCTTTGCTGCCACCTGCAGCAAAACACAGCATAAAAATCCAGTTTAGATATTTCTGTCCTACTTTGCATCATTGCTTTTCAGTTCCTCTTCGTTAGCTGAATGTACTGACTTTCAAAGCTTATGAGAAACTAACAGCAAACAGTGGTTTCTAAACCAATCCAGACCTTCCCAAAATGTTTTGTGCAGGAGGGAGGGAAAAAAAGTACGGGAAGACCAATAGGCACATTTGTCTCACTAGATCAAAAAATGACTTGAAATCACATGAAACTGAAACATGTATACCTACATATTTATTTAGAGTTTTCAAAACATCATTTCCCCATTAAATTTCTAAATCCTACTAATATTAAGCACTTAAATAGAATGGAAGGAAGTTTCATTAAGTTTCTTTTAGGGTAGTCTGGTTGGTTGGTTTTGTGTGTGGTGTTCTGGGGTTTTGAGTTTGGGGGTTTTTTGGGGGTGGGTTGTTTTTTTTTTTTTACAATAATGCAGATCAAAATTCAAAATAAATGCTTAGTTGAATGACTTATTCAAATGTTGCTAACTAGAACAGAATTGTTCAACTGGATGGGACCTACAACAATCATCTAGTCCAACTGACAAATACAGACTTTGAAAAATACCAATGATATCTCCTCTGTACTGTGAAGCCACAGGTAAAATCTTTATAATGCTAGGGGGTTTTTTAGATCATAAGTCCCATTGGAACAAAAATTACTAACATTACAAAGCAGATGGTCCAGCATTAGGGTGACCTCATTCATTCTTCTCAGCATCAGGAAAGTAAGATTTGACATATTTCCTGTTTCTCAAAGACCATTATTTGTGGCTTGTGAAATGAAAAGCAAGCAGCCCAAGTAAAACAAAAGCAACATATAAGCAAGTTGTCACTGAAAGGGACAACCACCTTGAAAGCCAGCCGAGACTTCTGTCTTTACCTTTTGTGAAAAGTCTACTAGACCCATTTGTCATGGTAAAAATACAGGGTCTTGTTGGATTTTTTTTTTTTACTCAACTTGAGTAATTATTCAGTTTTCCAGGTGGTCTTTTCTTATTTCCTGATTCTTAGGAAAACTGTCCTGCCAGATGAGAAGTTGGTCATAGATCACCCAATATGTAGTCAACCTTCAGCGTAGGTCAGTGGCATTTGCTATATCTGAAAATTAGTAAAAATTTATAAGTGCAAACCATATATGGTTAGTAGGGACCTCATAATTGAGTTCATGCTGACATCAGCCCTATGTTTCATATCCTCTATCAAGTTCTAGTAAGAACCGGATGCCACTTCACATCACCGTCCTAATTTATAAAGCAATCTACATGAAGTGGTCTTCATATTAGGTCACACATGCACCCTTCAAAGCAATGCAGAAGACAAAGGACAAGTGATGATACACAAGATCAAAAAGTCCAGTTATGGAACAAGTTTCTTTCCTTAGGAAATACAGGCATCTACTCTTTTAATGACCATCCCCTCATAAACTGCTCTATTTCAAACTCCTACTGTGATAAGGGCCAAGAGAAAAAAGCTCTACAAACTGAACCCTGACTGAGAAAAGAATTGCCAGAAATTGCACACATTCCACTGATTATTTCAGTACTGCTGTTGATGGTGTATGGGAAGCATCAAGCAAAATGGTGAAGCAAAACGTCCTAAGACAATGCAGCTATGTGTTGTGTGTGTTCTGCCATATTAGTGACTTATTTCTGACATATTTGTGCTGGGATTTGAAAATACCCAACATACGTCTAAAGAAGAGTTTGCTGGATTGCATCCCTTCCCATATGACAAAAGAGAATTTAATTCAGCATCTACACCTGTCCAATGATTAATGCCATGTAGTTGCACAGTAGTTCCCAGCTTTATTTATCCTACAATATCTTTACCAAGGGAAAAAGGAAAACCTCCAGCTTCATTTGCTGATCTTTCACAGGCAGCTAGCTTGGGGTTTTTTGGGGTTTTTGGGTTTTTTTGTAGACTGGACACAAGTTGCTTGATGACATTTAGTTGAATATTTTTCTTCCACACTAACCTGTGTCAAAAAGATTGCTTCTAAGGACAACAGAGAGTGAGGCCTTTGACTGCATCCAGCGTTCTGAACTGCTGAGCAAATGTTTTAGAAGTTTATAGCTTTAAAATACTGCTCAAAGACCCCAGCTGAGGTTGCAACTCTACTGGACTCAGTACTGTAGAAGCATAAACGAAAATATGAGAGTCGAGCTCTAAAGAGTTTGCAGGCTCATCCTCTCTATCAAAGATAATTTAACCCTCTGGCAGTAAATTCAGATTTGGTTTCAAATAAAATAAAAAGAAACCTTGGCTGATCTTCTCTGTGGTCTCACACAATGAACTCCTGCCAACTTACAAACAACAGAGCTCCAGAAATAATAAAAAGGGAAAAGAGACCAGAAACTCGGCAATGAACCTGGATTTTCATCCTGAAAATTGTATGACACAAGCTGAAGGGAGAGAAGTGTTGCTACCATGGAAACACATGCTGAGATGGGAGAGAGCAGAGAACCAATAGTATTTTCCCTGTTGAGTCTGCAGAGACCATCACAGAAGTAGTTAATAACTAGAGCACCTGTTGTTCCTTTGGGATACTCATACAGCTGCTGCTCAGCCCAGCAAGACCCTGCTAGCACCAGACTTGTTTGCACTGGGCACAGAGAGGTGAGCTGGGTGCTCACCTAAGTGCTCTCTAAAGGAATGAGTTTAGCTTTCAAATAATCATGAAGGCATACGCTAAGGATAATGGCAGTTTGATTTCTGCTGGAAATCCCTAACATACCAGTTTCTGAACAAACTCATTCCTTGAATTTACAAAGAAGAAAAATTATACAAAAAATTAGTGCAGAGAATTAAGAAATGAAAACAAAGTTGTTTTCATTTTCAGTAGATACCAAGAAATTATGTATGCTTTAGAAAAGAGCAATAAGCAATATTACATTTGTAGGAAGGTAAAGACATATAGAGTTGAAGGCTTATTAATGAAAAAAGACTGAGAACATTATGTAATTATTTTTGTTCTTTTTAAATATTAGAAAATACAGAGTTAAGAAATGAAGGTGTTCTGTTTTTCTTAGAAGTACCACTTCTTCAAAGAGTACTGATTATAGTTTTAGAAAAGCTTTGATCAAAAGACTTTAATAGAAAGAAACACAGCTATAGAAAACTGTATCTAAGCATCCTTCACAATTCAAAGCAATATGGTATAGAATTAAAGGACAAAAAAAATAAACCTCTTGCTTGCTATGCTGTTCTTATTTTGTGTCTCAATGGGAAGAGAATAACAGATGGAAGTATAAAGTATGTTTACTCATATCAGGCCTTTGATATGCAAATGCTTGTTCTGAAAGAATGAGAAATACACTGACCAGCAGACATCCCCTCAGAAGAGGAGCATCACAACCTGAGGGAGAAGAGAGATAAACACTCCTTGGCAGATGCGTTATGAATACCGACTATGGCAAGTTCCGTCACAACACTTTCCTGAGGGAAGTATTAGGGTTTGAAATGTAAGATCTTGACAATGTTTAAAGGCAAAGAGTAAAAGAAGAGTGAAATATCTCAGGGATACTGCTAATAAATAAATTCACTCACTTGTCCCCCCCCCCTTTTTTTTTTTTATAAATTTCAGAGCACTGGTAATTCTGTTAAGTAACTCCCATGACAACACAGAAAAGAGCTAACTTTAGCTTCATAAGGTTTCCCTCTGAGAATCGTTTAAGGCAATAAAGAAGCATCAGTTGATTCAAAGGAGGTATCAGAGCATTATGTTCAACTCCTACTCTGAATCACTGGCTGCTGGAGCCGAACCGCCTCTGTTAACAGTAGGTAGAATCAGCGGAGACTGGCCTCTCACATCTTCCAATACTGTGCATTTCTGACAATGTTGCTGTAAACATCAACATTAAGTTAAAATCCGACCCAAACCAGTTCAATGTTTGTTATCTTAAAAAAAAACCCATAAACCTAGCAACAGAATCTCACAGAGCCACTAACTGTAACTCTACAGTGAAGCCAGAATGGTTTTGAAATGCACTCAACCTCTTTTGCGCATGTGAAAAGCCAGCATTGCCTCTCTTTTCCACGCTGCCACAGTACAGAGTTTTGGATTCAGAATGAATACTCTGTGAAGCTCAGAGTACAGCAGCATGGTAACATTTTAGAAGCAACAAAAAATTACTTTAAGAAAAATTACTTTAAGGATTAAACAATATTAATTTTTAGCTGATTATTTTAACAGGGTATTGAACAAGGTCACTTGACTAAGATGTTAAAGCCAAAACGATACTGCTAACTTCCCTTATGATTAATACATTCAATAAACTCACAATGTAGAGTTTTGATTTTTTTTAAGGACTTACTACCTTCCTCCAACCACTACTTTCACAGAAGTCTAATGCAGAAGAAAAACACCTAAAGAATTTTCTGAATTTATCCCTTTTTCAAAATACCTGCCACACCTAATTGTTCACAATGGAGTTGAGGTCATGCATTTCTCTCAGCTATGAGTCCTTTTTAAGAAAAGTAGATACCTATGATTATTTTAGTAGCTTTATCATGGAGTTTTTTCAGTAATGACAGCTATTGTAACCATTCGTTTGCTCCTCAGAACGCCCACGTTTTCTATTTCTGCTGTAGTCCTCTTGAGAAAAAAAAAAAAAACAACACCCCAACAAAAACTGTCAAACAAACCAAAAGAACAACAACAAAATCCAAGAAAGCACAACCCCACGGCCTTCAAAAATGGAAAACAAAATAGCTGCAGAATGACCTAGGAGAATATATGTGGAAAAATAAAAGTACCGATGTTCTGGAAGCTAAAACCAAAAATAAGCACTACATGAATATCTTTCATCTTACCATTAACCATTTCCTTTCTTTGTGCTCTTACCCTTAAGTTTCAGGTTGTATTGCTCTGCTGATGCAATTAACATTTAGGTAAAGAGGGATAAGGTACAGGTATAAAGAGTTAAAGAGAAACCAATTACTTATATAGCTTCTCTACAAACTACATCATGGTTTGTTTGGTTTTTTTCATGCAGGCAACTGTGAAAATTACCAAAGACAGAGATTCAGTCAAAAATCAATAGGTTGTTTTATAGCTACTGCACCATCATTTCTTTCAGGTTTACCTAATTTATTTCCTAAAGAGTAGGAAAGTCCATAAATCAGGAAAAAAAAGATAACAGTTTTACAGGTTTCTCTGGAAAGAAAAGCCTTTTGTTTTTTGTGTGGTATTATTCCTATATATAATTGCTTTTCTGCTAACTGTAAATATTACTGTCCCATAGATCCCACCATTGCTTGCAAATGGTGGAATTACAAATTAATTTTTCCTGCTAGAAAACTGGAAACAACTTCAGAAAAAAAAAAAACAACCCCTCAAGCAAAAAACACTTTAAAGATTTTAAATTAGAGCTTCCATGCTGTGGATAAAACTTGTCTTTCTGACCAGGAAATTACAGCTTTCACAACACATTTACAATGCAGTAGTTTCTAGCTAAGGAGAAGTAACTTCATGTAAGGAGTCAGTACCATAATTAACAGTCTCTGCTACAGGGATTTCAGGACCAGAGACGCTAATGTCTGACAGAATACAGGAGCAGAGACTTCAGGTGCTTGCAGACCTTGCTTGGGCACTGCAGCACTGGTAAATGTGATGATGTGTAAGAAGA
>NW_010433147.1:66767-69409 GCF_000710305.1 Buceros rhinoceros silvestris
TGTCTCCGTTACAGCAAGGAGTAGGAGGAATAATTCAGATAAATATGTCTATACCCATCAGACACCCAGCTAGCAGAGGCACCCAGACAAGACTGCAGTGAGACACTGTCTGCCAAGAAGCATCTTACAGCAGCCAGTGCTGGTCCCAGCTGCCTGCCTCCACCTGCGTCGGTACACAAACAGGAGAGGGAGACATGTCTGCTGTATCATCGATATGAGTTTCTCAAATGTACTACCAAGAGATGCATGCAAAACTAGCGCTGTCCAGGCACTGGTATGATATGAAAGAATATTTCTATTTTGGATATTTTTCTCTTACAGTATTGTCACACAGAATTTTATTCTAATTCAACACTCACAGGGTAAGAGCAATCTCAACGCTGCCTTTTGAAATGATGTGGTTAGTTTTGGATCATTGAACTAGGCAATACATTTTAGGAAAGCATACCATTTTATCCACAGACAGCTTGCAAGCAACATTTTTACGTTTACTGGAGGAAAAAAAGATTATTTCTGTCTGTATGCTATAGTGATTAGCATGACATATTTTTAAAACCACAAAATATTTGCACAGAGAACAATCCCACAATTATTTGCAGACTTTATGATTTATATTGTGAATACTTCTTTTGCTACAGCTACCTGGAACATGAGTGCGTTGTTTTAAATTTTATTCTTGTCTAGTCAGGCCATCTCTTTCTTTAGAGGAAGATTCAGTTTATGCAAGGTTTCTCTCTTCACAGTAGTTTGTATTATGTTATTTTTAGATTTAAACACATCGCAAAGTTAGTTCCAAGTTTAAAAATGCCGTAATACATTTGCATTTAAATGCCAGAACACTAGCATAAAACAGCCTGAACTGTCAGAATACATTTTTCCCTGCAACTTTTATTCATATATTGCTCATTTATACTTAAAAAACAAACAAACAAAAACAACAAAAAACCCCTCCAAGCTGTATAAAGAACTGCTGCGTAATTATTAAATCAGACTAACGGAGAATCATGAAGGTGGTTGTGCCTGCTGATCCCCTCAAACTGTTGCCCTCCCTCCAACCTGAGCCCAAGTAAGTCTTTAACAGCTTCTCACTGGTTCAAAACCCAAAGGCAGCAAAGGCAACAATTTGCTCTCTGAGGATTTTTATCTCCCAGAAGAGGTAAACAAAAGAAACTGAAGTGCTCCAGCTGGGAATGAATGGGGTTCTTAACAGGTCATTTACGGCTGTGGGCAAAGAAGCAGGCTCTACTAGGGGCAATGAAAATTAATTCAATTCTAAACAACAAAACCCACTAATCATCACTGATACTAAGGTAGGACAGAGAGAAAGAGAGAACAGTAAGGTCTTAAATACATAAATATATATATACTTTCCCCCCACTTACTATGAGCCCACACACATGCAGTCAGTACCGGAGGTGGGATGGGGAAGTGCAGTCCTTTTAACCTCTGCCATGAAGTTCCACGTTGGTCTGTGGGACAAACTTCCTCTGTACTCGTGGCCCTCTCATCCCACAGGAGACACTTCGGCACGGCCACCTTCCTTCCATGTATGTTGCAGGGATGTCCACTGCTTGGGCTGATGTCACCAGCACTGTGTCGGCCCGATTGCAAAACTTAAAGTCTCCAGGTTTCCAGGAGTATTTCCAGGTCTCTGTCCACATTTCAGCAGTGCCTTCATTCTTGGCTTTCAACCCATCTTCTCTTCCCTTGTTGGTGATTGATCATTTCTCAGTACGGGAGGGTAGGGGTCCCAGGTTCCTCCCTTCCAGTCTCTCTTTACTCCCCTGCTTCTGCTCAGTATGTGTGTGTATGTGGGCAGTGGGGGCTCCACATTCCTGTATCCCAGTCCCTCTTCCTTCAATAATCAACAAAGTTAAAAGTCTACCTGCCACATGGAAGATCTTTACTGTCCCAGTATATACTTGAAGAAAAGTTCTTGTTGCTGAGGTGACTGATTCTGTGGTTCGCTCTCCTCTCTCTTGTCCTTCCCTGTCCAAACAAAAGAGTGTGCCAAAAAGAGAAAAAAGTGTTTGGTGTTTGCTTTCCTGTTCATAGGCTTATTTGAAGAGGTGTTGATTGACATGGCTTGGGCCAGGGGTTCTGCTCAGTATGTGTGTGTATGTGGGCAGTGGGGGCTCCACATTCCTGTATCCCAGTCCCTCTTCCTTCAATAATCAACAAAGTTAAAAGTCTACCTGCCACATGGAAGATCTTTACTGTCCCAGTATATACTTGAAGAAAAGTTCTTGTTGCTGAGGTCACTGCTTCAGTAGTTCTCTCTTTTGTCCTTCCTCTTCTGAACAAAAAGAGCACGCCGAAAAGAGAACAACGCATTCCCAGCTTTCCTATTTACAGGCTTATTCAAAGAGACATTGATCGACACAGCTTGGGCCAGGGTGGGTGCAGCACCCATTGGGAGATGGGTGCTGTGTTTCACAACACCAGTTACAGGGGCCTGTAGCCCCCTCCCCCATGCTACCTGAGCATGCCATAACAAAAGGTGGCAAACCTCCCTTCACGCCCAAACAAGGGGAGAATGCCCCCCCCTTGCCCTGGAGCCCAAATACTAACCCATGACAGAGCTATAAAGTTGATGACCAGATTTTTTTCTGATTATATTAATAAATTACATTAATATATTA
>NW_010433148.1:0-2303 GCF_000710305.1 Buceros rhinoceros silvestris
TATATCGGTCCCTCGACCCTTAACAATGACCACTTGAGTAACAAAGACCTTCTCTGTTCATTCTGGGGATATGTCAAATGCTCTTTGACTCAGCGACAGTTACCTCCATCCTTTCAGCTGCTTTCAATTCAAAATCAAATGTCATCCACAATGCTAAATTCCTTCCCCCCACCCTCCCCGCCCCGTCATAAAACCTCCTGCTGGGCTAGATTGGCCTTTGGATGGACACAGTACACCTGTTCTTGCGTTCTTGTAAAAAAGAAATTAAAATTTGATGGTTTGCAAACTTACCTACACATGGGGAGGATTCCTGATACAGCAGAAGCCAGCTGAGAAGAACATGCTGTTGGTCAATGCTCTGGAAAAAACAATGTAAAATGGAAATAGAAAGAAAAGGAGAGAGACCCTAAGAGGAAGATGAAGGTGAGTTTACGCGAGAGAACTTTTGGAGAGAGGAGGAGATACGGAGAAGAAGAATGTTCCTACTGCCTCCAGAACAGAGAACTCATCATGTATGGGTTGGGTCTCATCTCTGTGTTTAATGGTCCAGAAAGAAGTCTATGTCAGTGTTTAAGTTACATGGTGGCCTCTTAGAGGTTTTCAGTCATACACGTGCATTTCATCTGCCAAGCCTTTTACCTGTGCAAGTTTCATTGTGCTTCTTGTACTACCCTACCTCATCTAGTGAACTTCCAGAAAGGAGATTGCCTTACCTCCTCATTTTCCAGTTCACCCTTCTGTTTCCTCATCAAAGCCCAAATGTAGTGGTTTCCTTTTCTTCCCCAATTCCCAGTTCAAGACCTCCCAGTTCCACCTCTCCTCCGATTCACAGGGCAGCTGGTTTGCATGACCATATTGTCTTGTGGGACAGTGGATGTACAGAGCAAGCTATGTTTGTCCCTGGCTTTAGTGAGAGTTAATGGGCTGGGCAAGAAACCCTCTGAACTTGGTACTGACAGCCTAGCAAAGCAATGTATTTAGGGCAAGTAGCAACTAAACAGTTATTTCACCACATAGTCCCCGAGGTTGTTCTGAAAGGCATGGCACTTACTTGAAGTGTACATCTTTCCTGCAGGTCTCCTAAGTTGGGAGACCCCAGACTTTTGCCTTGGAAATTCCTCTGATGATCCCCCGGTGCAGAGGATCACAAAGAAATGTTATGCTGTGCTGTTTAAGTCTGAAAGTTTAATTTGGACAGTAATTGTAAAGTAAAATTCTGATTCAGAGCAAGGCTTGTCAAATCATTTGTAATCTACATTTCCTAGCCTACATTTTGAATTGATCTGTGTTGTTCATATGGATATAAGCAGAAAAACTGAGAAATCGCTGTTTTTTTCTTAGGGTTCCCCCTTCCCTCCCCCCCACCCCGCCAGCCTAATTATTTTTATCATCTGGGAAAATGTACATTTTTCTTTGTAGTGAAAAATTTATAGAAATTGCTTGTGCACGTCATTACCTGATTCTGGCATTGGTGACCTGAATGATGTTCTATGAATGATCATTCTGTCTTCTGTGGCCTCTTACAGTGGTCAGCTGCTGTTCCCCGGAGATTGCATGGAAGAAACTATTTGACAGTTTCTCCTCAAAATTTGTCATTTTCTCTTTCACTTACACCCTCACCCTCTTACTTTCTGTCTAGCCCTTCAGCTAGTAAGGTGCTATATCATGCAGTATATGTCATACCAAAGATGTTTTATTAACCATCTGAGGGTGCATGGTATTTTTTTACACCAACTGAGACATTTCCATCATAACTTTAGGAGTTTGAAGGCTTCAGGGAGCACACAGCTTTGCGTACATGAGAACAACATTCTTTGGCATGAGATGTGCAATGTACTATGCTGTCAAGAACTAGGATTAAAGGGTTTGCCCTGCCATCTGTCAGGCTGTCGTTTTCAATAAATGCTATGTCACAGAGATGCTGTTGTGGCACAGATGCGGGCTAAAAGTGGGATGCACACATCATCCTAGGAGGATATTTCTGAAGTGAAAAAAAACAAGTTTAAAAAACCAAGTCTGGTATTAAAAAAAAAAAAAAAGAAAAAAGAGAGTGTTTTGTTTTGTTTCTTTTACAGTTGTCTGAGAGAAAAATGGCCAGAACCTGAGAACTTCTGTGGAAACCACGTACTGGACAATGAGGAAATAAAACTCTCTTCCTGTCCTGGTTACGTATCATACGCATGATACATGACAGTCATTAGAGACAGTCTATTGACTCAAGCTTTGGCCTTTTGTCTGTGTTTACATGTGCTCCTAAATGAAGGCCACAGCCCAGTGAAAAGTCACATAATCGTACCCCACCA